>NW_006238917.1:10184606-10254528 GCF_000375325.1 Capsella rubella | reverse complement strand
AAGAAGAAAATCAGTTAATGGCAGTAAAAGCAACAAAAAAGAAGACTGTTATCAGGAAAAGAAAGGTGGGCTTTTATTGCAAACCAATGTATTTGATACTCGTGCATGTTCTTAGTTTCAATTTTCAAAGTCTTAAGCTACTCAAATTGATTTTATGCAGGGACAACAAGAAGCTGACCAAATGCTTGAATCTCAACAGAGCTTGCAACCAATGGTTTGTGCTTTGATTTGATTTTCTGTGATTAATTTGGTCATTAATAAAGTGCATGTTCTTATATGAGATAAAGAATAGGATGTCTTGAATATTTTATTTATAGTTGAAACATTTTAATTGTTTGTACAGGAAACTATGAGTTCAGAGGGAATGAGCATGAATGGTTACTATGGTCCTCAACAGAACGTTCAAGGATTGGTATGCTATGTTAGTTAATTGTTACAAATCTGTTCAAAGCGTTTCGACATCTACCATTACCCTGATACTCAAACCTGTTTTGACTGTGGATATAGTTAAATTTAATGGAGCCACCTCACGAAGGTTACTATGTTAATCAAAGAACCATCCAAGGCCTGGTGAGTTTAGTATATACTTAAATTCTTGAGTCCCCCATATTTATGCTAAGTAGTAAGTATAAGTTAATGATATGATGTGGTTTGCTTTTTTCGACTTCAGGGACAACTGAATTCTATAGCACCGGTGCAGGACAGCTTCTTCACAAATCAGCAAGCCATGCCTGGGCTGGTACATTATAACATCCTCCAAACTGGTTATAGAAGCCATGATCTTATTGTAATATGTTTCGTTTTATTGTCTGGCGCAGGGCCAAATGGATTTCAGGCCACCTCCCAATTTCACTTACAGTTTACAGGTCTCAGCTGCCTGAATAAATTCTTTAAGTTGATTCACTTTGAATGAGGATTAATGTATTTGTGCTTTAACCACATGTTTTGATTTGATTTTTCTTTCAGGAAGAGCATTTGAGATCTGCCCAATTGCCTGGTAGTTCATCAAGACAGCTATAGTAACACGTTTGATTAGTTTGGAAACATTTTTGCAAGAAGCTGTTTTCAAACATTAGGATAGCTCCATATTCCTCCATGGAGTTTGAGTTGCAATGACAAAGATGAAATCGTTTAGATTTGGTTTTCTGTACATTGTGGGGATATTGGCTGGTTTTGATCTTAAAAGATACACAAGTCTGAGTGGATAATCTGGGATCACGTAGAACTATGTTAGCCTTGTAACACTTTTATCTTAAAAAGATACACAAGTCTCCTTTTGTATATCAAGTTCATAAGCAATTTGGAATTCTCTTCTTGTTAACATTACTTATTAAACACTCAAAAAGTAGTCAAAGGAGCCAATGGAGAGATGATTAAACTTGAACAAGACTATCTTCAAGTGGAACAAACAATGACTTAATTTACTAAAATTAGAGACAATTAGTTCATAAGTTAAATTGAAATTATTATTATTTTTTAATCGCTAATCCAATCTTGATAAATCCCGTTCAGACACACAACAATCCCTGGTCGGTCGTTGGGGTTTGGTGGGCGTGTCCCTTTCTTTTTATTCAGACAAAATCAAGAAAATTACCAGAGTTGGTGAAACAAACATTTGCAAAAAAGAAACAACAAATCAAGGTTGAGACTTGAAGAGAGATTGAAATTTTGATGGAGAAAGTGAATCAAACCTTCTTCTTATCTCATGGATCTCCAACTTTAAGCATAGACGATACCTTAGAGGCGAGACAATTCTTCAAATCATGGAGTCAAAAGGTTCTTCCTCAAAAACCCAAATCGATCTTAGTCATCTCTGCTCATTGGGACACCAAGTACCCATCCGTCAACACTGTTCTTCGCAATTCAACGATCCACGATTTCTATGGCTTCCCTGATCCCATGTACAAGGTATAAACCAAAAAAAAAAACCTAACTTTGGTCATTTCAACAGATTCACACAATAAGATTGTTGAGACGATGCATAAAGTTTTGATTTTTAAATGTTTGATTCTCTCTATTGGGTCGATTTTGAAATGTTTGTAGCTGAAATATGAAGCACCAGGAGCAATTGAATTGGGGAAGAGGGTTAAAGAGTTGTTAATGGGAGAAGGAGGAATGAAACGTGTTGATGAAGATACAAAGAGAGGACTTGATCATGGAGCTTGGGTTCCTCTTATGTTGATGTATCCAGAAGCTGATATACCTGTTTGTGAACTCTCTGTTCAATCAAAACAAAATGGGAGTTATCATTATAACATGGGTAAAGCATTAGCTCCATTGAAAGATGAAGGTGTTCTTATCATTGGCTCTGGAAGTGCTACTCATAACTTGAGGAAGCTTGACAGAAGTATCACTAATGGCGTCTCGGTTCCTTGGGCTCTGGAGTTTGATCATTGGCTTAGAGATTCTCTCCTTCAAGGAAGGTTTGAAAGTTTGAACCTTTTTTTTGCTGCTTAATGTTATGCAAAACCACATTCAGTTTTTTTATTAAGTTTGTTTTCAGGTATGGAGATGTGAATGAGTGGGAAGTGAAAGCTCCGAATGCGAAAATGGCGCATCCATGGCCCGAGCATTTGTACCCGTTACACGTTGCGATGGGTGCAGCAGGTGAAGGTGCAAAGGCAGAGCAAATCCACACAAGTTGGCAACTCGGTACCTTGTCTTATTCTTCTTATAGTTTCACTTCTCCTCTTTGAAACATTTCAGTCTTTATCATCTTGACTTGTTCTGTCTCTTCTTCTTCGATTAAGCCTTTGTGTGTTCATTTGTCTTTAATGATCCAAATCATGATTCATGTCTTCTATACAAATACAAATCCTCACTGTAATGTATGAACATCCCTTCACTTGTGAATTTGAATAAATTGTGTTATGTATTAGCTTTGTGGTGTTTCATCATCCGCACCTTCAAAATCTCAAAAATTGTGGTCTGTACTGTATTTTGCTTCTTTTTGTACTTTGACATTCTCTTTAGTTTTCACAACATCCCATTTTTTCACCCGAGTCCTTGCGCTGGTTAGTTCAACAGATTCCAGTGATCCACACAACTCCACGATATCATAGCTACCGCGACAGTCGATTTGTTAGGTTTTTGGCTTAGCAAAACCTTAAAACATCCAATGGGAAGAATTCAACCTCAAGATATACCATTGACTAGTCCCAATGCGGGAACTTGTTAACATATGCCGTTTGGAACACTAACATCTGAGGCCAACCTGGTCACTGATCCATTTCCTTGATCTTTCACCAAATGGTAAGAATGCAAAGTCTGTGATATGGTCTGTTATTCTCATCATATTACCACACAAAGGCAAATCTTGTTATAAGAGATGTATACATATAATGAAGAAGAATTCAGTTTTACTTTTTGAGAAAGATGAGCACCTCAAATAGTGAAAGGAAAGATTTGCAAGTGTTCAATGTGAAACCTTTGAGAAAGATGAGCATAAATTTACTCTAAACATCCGTAATTTGCTATCTAAGCAAGCTACCAGGTCCGGTATATATGATTCAATCGTTACCATATTTTATTAAGGTTTAGAAGACGCAATTTCCCTACACTTTCAAAGTATGGCCAAGACTTACAGCTGTCAAGTGAACGAACTATGCAATAGTTAGAAAAAACGAGTGCATACATAATTTACGATTTATCAAAGTGAACTAAAGTGTCTGCATGAATAAAAAAAATCATTTTCGTTTTGACCAACGTTGTAAAAACCACTCAATTGTTAATATATATTCCCATGTGTAGTGGGATTAGTGGTATATTCGTTGTTTGCTAAAGTTCATTCACACTACTACTACTCTGTTCAATTTCTCAAGTCGGATCATGGAATTGAGAAATTAAGGTCCAATAGTCTCCAAAAAACTACTAGTAATCTAAAATCTAAACATATAATATGGCTTTGTAGTGGGCAAAACAGATTCATTCCTCTCTTAATTTTTAGGACGAATAACAAACTGTTAGGGCCAAATTCATATTACATAAAAGTGATCCGTAATAATTTCACACCATTTTCTATTTTATTTCTAGGACCACACGTATTATAGTTTATATAGCAGTGAATAGCACCAATTCATTTGATACCAATATATAGTATTGTGAGTAGACTAAATATTTGTGTTTCTTTTGACTGTATGACGTTGCTAAAACCCATTAAAGAGAAAGTGCTTCATCCACTAAACGAATTCATTCGAATTTATCCTATAAAGGTTTTTAAGATTGACTTGGTGAAACTTGGTGAAAAAAAGTAAGAAGAAGATGGAATTATTCGACCACCTCATCAAACTAAAGCTACCAATTACACACAAAATACTAGTGTGGTTCCATATCCACTTAGATTTTAAAGAAAAAAAGGATTAAAAGTTATATGTTTTAAAAATCATAAGCACACAAAATTCTCATGCATGATCTTAGCATTTAAACATCTAGTAGTCTTATAGCTTTATTAGCTTATAAATAGACATCTAATCTTAGTTACTCTTCACAACTAAAACCTCAAATGGTTTATCACACCAAGAACATGTCTAATCTATTAATCACTTTGAGTTTTACTGTCCTTTTATTACCACTCGAAATGGTTTCCTGTGGTAGACAACATCATAGAAGTTCCTTGGCCAAGGAGGCCGATCTCGTGACAGATTTGCCCGGACAGCCTGATGTGAGTTTCAAACATTACGCCGGTTATGTTCCTGTCGATAAATCCAACACAAGAGCTTTGTTTTATTGGTTCTTTGAAGCCATGGATCTCCCTAAAGAGAAACCTCTAGTTCTCTGGCTTAATGGAGGTATAACAACAACTCAATAAAATAACAAAACATTTTTATGATAACACGTAAAATAATAGACTGATGTGGTTAAGTTTTGCTTAGTTTATGTTGTCTCATGAGAGAGAACATTAAGACTTTTGGTAATATGTATACTATATGTACGTAGGTCCAGGATGCTCTTCGGTGGGATATGGAGCAACACAAGAAATTGGTCCGTTCCTCGCGGACACTAACCAAAAAGGACTTATATCTAATCCATACGCATGGAATAAAGGTTATAATATAAAATTTTCATATCATCATAGATACAATATAAAATTTATAATAATGGAAAAGGGTTTGATGTGCTTATGCATGCAGAGGTCAACATGCTGTTTTTAGAATCTCCCGTCGGCGTTGGTTTTTCATATTCAAACACAAGTAGCGATTATCAAAATCTTAACGATCACTTTACAAGTAGGTCTATAATTTCATATATAGTCTTGTGTTTTATAGTACGTACCATGCATACTTCTAGTAATAAACATAAGTGTATGTTTTATCATCAGAAAAAGATGCATACACATTTCTTTGCAACTGGTTTAAGAGATTCCCAGAGCACAGAGGAAATGAGTTCTATATTGCTGGCGAAAGTTACGCAGGTTATAATCTAAATCATCTTATTTTTAGTCAGAACTAATAATATGGTCTAGCTAGTTCATTGGCTTTATAATACTGCATATATATTTTTTGGCTAACGTGTTATGTATACAGGAATATACGTACCCCAGTTAGCAGAGGTCGTGTACGATAACAATATAAAAAACAATGATTCGTCACTTTACATCAATCTTAAGGGGTTTTTGGTAAGCTTGAGTCTCTCTTAATACTAGCTAAGTGTCATGTAGTTAAATTAAAATTTGCATAGCAAGATCCTAAATTCAAATCCAACCCGTCCGATATTTTTTTCCTTCTTTTGGCTATATATACTTAGTTGGGGAATCCAGATATATCAAATCCAGATGATTGGAGAGGATGGGTGGATTATGCATGGAGCCACGCAGTGATATCAGACGAGACACATAGAAACATAAACAAGTTATGCAACTTCAGCAGCGACAATGTTTGGCAAAACAAAGAGTGCAATGAAGCCATAGCAGAAGTTGACAAGCAGTACAACGAGATCGATATCTATAGCATCTATACCTCTGCGTGTAAAGGAGGTTCTTCTGCGCAGTCGTCTTATTTCGCATCAGCACAGTTCAAAACAAATTATCACATTAAATCTAAAAGGGTATGTGTTTACCTATTTTGTTAAGCTATATCACATTAAGGCTATACCAAATTGTTATTGTTTGCATGCTTTAGATGCCACGAAGGCGCTTGGGTGGATACGACCCGTGTTTAGACGATTACGTGAAAATATATTATAATAGGGCAGATGTTCAGAAAGCTCTTCATGCAAGTGATGGAGTTAATCTCAAGAACTGGACCATTTGCAAGTATGTGTTGTATATGTTCTATTCTTTTTTTTGTACGTATGATATATGATAGAACTTGTCTGAATAGTTTTGGTATATATACTGAGATTGCAGCATGGAGGTCTTTCATAACTGGACTTATTTAGTGACCTCAGTTTTGCCTATATATGAGAAACTCATCGCGGGAGGATTAAGGATATGGGTTTACAGGTAACACTCATTTAATATACCAAAAGTATGTGTTGAAAATAGGGTAAAAAACAAAATAGTGTTGCTTCTTACGCAAGTGATATCACTGAACATTTTAAAGCTTTACTACTTTAGTTGGTTATATAGTAATTATATATGGCCGTTGGCTTGATTTGGTTTATGTGATGGGCTCAGTGGTGACACAGACGGATGTGTTCCAGTACTCGGAACTCGGTATAGCTTAAACGCACTCGGATTACCAATCAAGTCAGCTTGGAGGCCATGGTACCATGAGAAACAGGTCCAATACATGATCACATACATATGATGGATCTTATGAACCGGTTATTTTAGATTTTAATTTGGGTTTCTTGATGATACTTTGTATTACAATGAACAATATAGGTAAGTGGGTGGGTTCAAGAATACGAAGGTCTAACATTTGCTACGTTTAGAGGAGCTGGACATACAGTTCCTAGCTTCAAACCGAGCAGCTCCCTCGCGTTTTTCTCTGCCTTTATCAAAGGGGTTCCTCTCCAGTCATCGCGGGTAGAGACAAAGATCAAGAACTAAGATGGTTTGGTAATCTTGTATTGAGTATTCAAGTTTTCATAAAATTTGGAGGATTGTGGGTTTTGTAATGTGAAATTGTCAGATATGGCATATGCATAAATAAAGATTGTAAGAGTGAAGATGTGTGTTACTATGCTACTTTCTATGTAATGATGGTTTTGATCAAACTTTTATCTCTGTATTAGCTTTCTCCATTTTCAAAATCTCAAGAATGTACGTTTGCTAAATCTTATGCAATTCATCTCCCATTTACACTCTGCTGCTTCCTTCAAGCTCAAACTGAGTCTTTTTGCCTCTCCTAAATTTTTCACTTTGATCTTCTCTTTAGTTTGCACCACATCCCATCTTTGGCGTGAATGGTTGCACCGCTCACGAGTTCAACAGATTCAGGGGTACCACGCAGCTCCACGTCGAATTTCTGCAACAACATAGCTAGTGCGACGGTTGATTCCATTAGAGCAAACTGGTCTCCAATGCATTTCCGTGGCCCTCCACCAAATGGTAAGAATGCAAAGTCTGATATGATCTGTTCTCATGATAAGTACCAAACAAAGGCAATTTTTGTTACAAGGCATAAGAGAGTTAACTGCAGAATCTTTTTCAGTGTTATTTATTTATTCTTTGAGAAAGATGATCCCACACTAAGGGAAAGAGTTGCAAGTTTTTCGATTTTCACCTCGTTCGGATATAGTGCCCCAGGGCTTCGAGATGGGTCAAAGCCAGCCCATCCTTCAATTCCATTACTCTCCTTTGTTCTTAAAAACCTCTCGGGCTCAAAATCGTGGGGATTATCCCAAAAGTATGGAGATCTGTGGAGATTATACACCTGAAAGCAAAAACAAAATAGAGTCGTCAAAGAAAAGCAGGGTTCCAATGAGGAAGCATAAACAAATACAGACACTACCACTTACAGAAATGAAGATATCAGTCCCTTTCGGAACTTTATGACCTTCTTTTTCACCTTTGTATCCTCCTGTTCATACATGCAGCAAAAAGAAAGAGCAGACATATATGAGCTCAGGACTGGGTTTCTCTAGTTATATTGGACATATTATGTGGTAATGAAAGAAAATGTCTATACGTATTACTTAGCAAGTGTAGGGTTCAAGACATACCGGGTAAGGTTTCTGCTTTGAGAGTGCGTCTGATGAGCAAAGGTGGCTGAGGAAAGAGACGAAGGACTTCTACAACGATCAGTCGTATGTACCTACAGAAGCATGGAACAATACGGTCAACAAATTAAACAAAGACCAAAAGAAAAGATTAAAGAAGATATTTTTCGAGTTAACATACTTACTCCAGATTTTTCATTGATTCATAAGTGGGTGGACCTTCACCAAGCACAGCATCAATCTCAGCTTGAGCTTTCCTAATTTTTTCAGGATTCTGCAAAATTTAGAAAAGAATGCTAAGACTGTACAATGAGCTTTTAAGCAGACATGGAAAAAACATAGAAGACTCTGAAGTGCATACTTGTGACAGAAGAAAAACAGCCCAAGTTAGAACTGCTGCTGTTGTCTCATGACCAGCAATTAGCATAGTCATCAAGTCATCCCTCAGCTGTTGAAACAGTTGTGTGAAAGTAATGAATCAAACATAAAAGAGACAAATAAAATTGTTAATCAGAAAGCGATAAATCTTACCTGCCGGTCATCTATATCAGCACCACGCATATCGACTAAGAACCGCAAAAGACTTGCATCCTAAGAATCCAAGAGTGCACAATCAGAGGAGTTTCAGAATGGGACTAAAAAGGGAAGGATTCTTTAATACTTGTGCGAGACAAAACCTTGAGATTAGAGTAGTCCCTTTCCTGGAGCTTCTCCACATCTGTTTCCTGGGAGAACAAATAACAACATGAGAACAAAAACAGCAGAACCAAGAACAAAAAAAGAAAGTGAAGTACCTGTCTTGTCTCTTTAGCATTTTGAATGAGTCCATCAAGGCAGTCGTTTATAATCTTCAGATCTTTTTGGAACTTTCGTTGCCTCGGAACTATCCATCTGGCTGGAGGAAAATTCCAATAAGGAAAGTAGAAAGTAGACCGATGCTCTGCCTCAAAAAGAGTTCCATAAACTGCCTGTGATGTAACAGAAAATATCAATGGACCAGAGTACCTCGAAAGACTAGTGGAGAGCCAGTTCAATACTAGAATGCTAACCTTGATCACAGGGGACTCTTTTGTGACAGAGCCAAAATCGTAGTTGAACACGCTAAGCCCTATAATATCAAGTGCCAGACTCGAAAATTCTGCTTCAAGATCCAACTCAATCGTGTCCTCTCCACTTGAAACTTCTTTCTCCCTTAAGAGTTTCTCAGATTTCAATATCATTTTCTCCGAACAGTCACTAAACACTTTGACCATGGCCTCTAGATAATATTTATGGAATGCAGGAGTTATAGCTACAACAAAAATTTGAAGAAAACAATCATTAGTAGTGCCATGCCATGGTACTTCACTATCTAATACATATAGATCACAATGTGCTTTTACCTCTTCTCCTTAGCTTCCAGGTATCTAGATCAGCCGGTATCAACCCTTTTCCCATAATCGGCTCTAAGATCTCAGCAAGAACCCCCTAGAGAAACACAGGACATTACTTGATGGTACCGAAGTAAACAATAGAAATGCCTCTTCCTCAATCGAATACTCCGGTTATACCTTGTCATAATTAAAAGCGTTTTCGCGTAGGACATGCCTTGCAACAATAGGATCTGAGATGACAACAAAAGCCTTTGGACCAAACGCAAGCTTGTACACTCCTCCATGCTTTTAAATCAAAAACAAAACCACATAATCAAACAAACTTGCTTACAAAAATAACCAACTTCAAGTAAAACATGGAGACGAATCCACATTACATATACCTCCAAGAACCAGTCGTAAAGCGATAAAAAGAGAGGCTTTCCAAACAAATCAGAGACAGCTCCTTCAGCAGTAGGCATTGACCCCAAATTCCCACCACTTAAAAAATTAGTAAGAAGGTTGCTCGCATCGTCCAAAATGTTACCATTCTTTGGCTCTTTCGTATTAGTAGATTGGCACCTAAAATAAAGTTTCCCCACAAAATCAAATTCCGTTTACAACAACTATACCATTCCAAAGGCTCTTTCTTTATAACCTAACTATGGCATAAAGACAAAATCAAACTCCATTTACAACAACTATACCATTCCAAAAGGCTCTTACTTTCTCTTCTTTGGTTCTGAATTACACAATCCGAATATATAAAAATCAATACTTTATGCCATAATTAGGTTATTTCTAGAACCATATCTCTAGATTCAAGCAAACAGTATCAAAAGCCCCCAAATTTACAATCAGAAAGAAGAGAAATTGGAAGGGAGAAACCAACCTGATGGAAACAGAAGCTCTCCGGGGATTAACAGAGGAAAGAGTGTGAGAGTAATCGCTTCTACCCAGATGAAGACCACCGCCATAGAAGTAACTGGAAGAAGTAGCAGCGGCAGGAAAAGCCATGGAAGCTACCATCTTCTAAAGATTGAAGAAGATGAAACATTCTTTCTTCCTTCCTTCTTATCTATTTGCTGAAAATGGCCACTTCAAGTAGCAAGCATAACGACGACAGAGATTGCACTTGCAACCAGATTCTTTAGTGCTTACACTGACACGTGTCTTTCCATATTTTAATTGTTGTTTGTGGGACTATCTTGGTAGATGAGAAAATTGTATTCCAATATTATTAATAACAGATAAGATGGGAGTGGAGAATGCAAAAATAAGGAAACACAACAAAACGAGGTATGGACGATTTTGCAAATTTGTTAAATATCCAATTTGTTACATTAAAACTTTGAACATAACTAAAAAGTAAAACAAAAGTGAAAAGATCATAATTTTTAAACCATCACTAAGAAATTTATTTAAAAAATATAATTATTTGCTTAATTTAGATAGTTAAATAACTAATTTGATGAATAAAAATTCATAAAGTTATATATATATATATATATATATATATATAATTCATATAGTTAATTATCTATATACAAATGTATCTATATTGGAACGGAATAATATACGTTCTTAAAATTTTAGTATTTATTATTTGCTCCAATGTTATATACTTATATACTAATATTTATATTTAGTACTATTTATGTTACATAATATTAAATGTTTAAAGAGTTTTTTATTTTATTTTATAAGATGTTATATAAATTTAAATATTGTTTAGCATTTTTCACTTTTAATATTTCATGATTGGTTGGATTTTTATTATTAAGTGATTATTATGTAACATTTATTTTTTAACAATCTTTAAATTTTTTGTGTTTTTATCTAAAACAACTATTAATTTGGAGCTGAGGAAGTATTTGATTTATTTTTTAAAGTCATATTTTTTTTAATTACTTATTACTGTTCTAGTCTTCGTTTTTTCATACATTGTTTTGTCTAAATTTTGTTACTCGCTATAGCAAAATTAAAGTTAAATTAAAAAAGTTATTCTAGAATTTATACCACTGTATGTGAGGGCATCTCCAATGGGAGGTGTTAAAGAAAAGTTTATCTTAAACAAAATAATAAAAATAATAAAAACTGAAGAAAGAGAAAAAATGAGTAGTTTAACATAGAGACTTTAGCAACGGGTTCATATAAATTGTGGACAAATGTCAAACACTTAATAATTCAATGAATAAATGAAAATAGAAAAGAAATTATATAAATTAAATAATATAAATTTTTTTTTGTTAGAATCTTTCACCAGTATTACTGATGGAGAATTGAGGAAAACAAATCGACAACATCAAACGTTAGGCGACGACAACCTTTTACAAAATCCGCGTGTCCTAAAGAGACAAATCAAAACGAACGGCTGCGATTTGTTAGATGGTCTTCCTTTGACCAAGTCGAACCAATTAAAACATTTGTTTTTTTTAAAGAAGAGAAAGTCCATAAATACACAACATGGGCTCTCGTCTTTGGTCTCTCTCTCTCTCTCGCATAATAATAATAAGAAGAAGATGGCCAACTCTAACAACGACTGGTCTCAGTTCTACAACAACCAAACCTTCTTCACCACCGCTACAAACTCCACCGTCACAACAACCACTACCACCGCCACGTCATCTGATCATTCTCCCGTGAGCACTGAAACCCGCCGTGTTACTAAACCAACACGTCGGAGGACTAGGGTCTCCCGTCGTACACCTACTACGCTTCTCAAAACCGATACTGCCAACTTCAGAGCCATGGTCCAACAATTCACTGGCGGTCCATCAGCAGTGGCTTTCGGGTCTGCTGCGGCTTCGTCGTCTGGTTTTAGTCTTACCTCGTCGGATCCTACTGCTGGAGCTTCGTCCATTGGCTATCAAGCTCCTTGGCAATACCAAACGGCTCATCATCATCACGAGATGCCGCAACAAGAGAGACCGTCGTACATGTTCTCATCGTCAAACCACGTGAGTGCTCTAAGCTATCCTAACGCGGTGGTTTCCAATGGTTTTGTAGCGGCGGATGAGAGTAGAGACGGTGGAGGAGTAGGAGGAGGTTATGTTCCGTCGTCGGAGAGGAGTAGCAATGTTACTTCATGGTTGCAATGAGGAAATGGTGAATTATTCTTTAGAAATTTGTTCTTTTTTTTTTATCAATTGGGAGGAAAAAATAAACACGAAGGAGGAAATGTTAGGTATACTGACTTTGTTTGTAGGAGAATGAAAACTTTGACTATTGATAATTTTTTTCTTTTAAGTTTTTGTTTTGTTTATTTTTCATGTTTTTGAGGACTTTTTGTCGACGCATAAATTTGAATAAACTGAAATAGCATATACCAAATTGACATATCGTCAATTCAAAAGTTAAGAGTTCATTTAGAAAGAAAGTAAGAAAGAAAAAAAAAACTCTAAAGTGGCTTTGGAAACAAATGTAATCAATATTGTGATCTTATCATATGGATAAATATATTCATAACTTTTCGACTACACTATTATAAATTTTGTGAATGTATACATTATAGTATGTTAATACGTTACACATATATTTTACCAACTTATTTAAGCTATATATTCTCTGGGATCATTGATCGATAGCTCTATATAAAGGACATCGACTTGTAATGGGCATATTCATACTTCTATGGATTAAAAAGATCATTATGCATTCATATATATACTGTTATCCCGAATGAGATGTACTCATTTTATAGCTAGTGTTTGCATTTTACAATAACGAAGTTTTTTTTAATATTTATAAGGATCTCGCAGGCGTAATCTATTGAATTCACATTGTTCTTGCTTATCTCTCAAACTACATGGATCCATGATATGGTTGCATGGGTGTGTGAAACTAACTTTTGTTGAATAACTATTGAGAGTTGAATTTAGAACTTCTTTTTATACATTCATAATTTCATATGACTTGTACATAGAAATTATAAAGGTCATCTCTATGAATTGTCTTTTCCTTATTCTCCCTTACATGTGATGATGATTAACTTTAAGAAAAATCTTTAGTTGGCCTTTCAATCTAACGAAGAATTTTCTATAAAGAAAGAGAAGTAAGGAATATTATTTTACAACATCGCCGTTGCTTTTTTTCTTTCGGAAACAAGAGAAAGTGATCAGTCGGTGAAATTAGGCTACCAACATGTGAAAAAAACTCACGTGTTGTTGTTTTGGTCTCTTTTCTTGGGATATATATATATATAATATATTGGGAAAAGTACATGATGAAGACCCCAAATTTGAAATTATCAAATTTTGGAGAAACATTCGTTAATGTGAATAATGTTATACTTAATTACTATTGCGTTTCCACACTCTTATTTTGTTGCGTAAACAATATGTGTTGCAATACGAAGATCATCCGATCTTGGTGTTAATGTATGATGCATACCGTTCGGATATGTGTGTTATGTGTATATGCTTTTTGCTTTCTTAAATCGGATTTCAAAGTACCCTAACAGAATCAGAACTTTTAAACCATTTCAGAACTTTTAAACCATTTTAGTAAATCATAAGGGCAGTTCAAGCAAACTCATTATATGCAATCCGGGTTGGATAGTCATAAATGACATCGTGGAATGACAAAGGCAAGTATCGCTTGATCAAGGAAGATAGGATAAACCAACCCTTAGAACAATATATAGCTACGAGTCTAGGACGAAGCTAAGGTAAGATAGGATAAACCAACCCTTAGAACAATATCTAGCTACGAGTTAGAAACTCCTCCTTGTATCGCTCACTGTGCATGGGACAAAATGAACAAGGTCAACTAATCACTTACCAAATCAGTCTTTAGAAAAATCTAATAAATATAAAAACATATGTTTCTTTTATAAAAGAGAAACAACTATACAACAGCCACATTCAATGAATACAAAAGATGCATATTTTTACCATTGAGAATGTAAGTTATATCCTCAAACTTTTTTAATGGTATACATGTGTGCATCTTTTGTATTTAACATAAAATAATAAATAATTAAAGACATGATGGTATATGAATTTCATAAAATTCAAATCTTTGTTGGTAAAATAATAAATATCTCACATTCACATTTATAACCAAAAAAAGAGTTTAAGACTGAAAAATTATAAGAAAAATACGAATTACTTATTTTGAAACATTATTTTGTAATTATCTGAATTTCTCGAACTTACTAAAATAAAATACATTCAACACTGTTTTTTCAAGTATTTTTATTTTATTATAATTCTTCAAGTTTTGAAGAAATTTTAGAATGTTATATTATAAATAAATTTTAATAATAATTATTTGTGATTCATATATCCTTGTGCTTTTAATTTTCATATTTCATATTTTTCTTCAATATACATATTGAATATTTTGTATTAATTAGATTTTTTGTATTAATTTTCAAATTTATAGTATCTAATATGACATATGTAAATTCATTTTCAATATGTCAACTTTCATTTTGTTCAATTCCTCAATATTTTAAAGTTTTATCATCTCAACCAAGTGTAAATTTATTTTCGGCTTAGTCTTTCTTATATATATTTAGTCCATTATCTTTATTTAACACATACTTTATTTAAAATATTTATAGAGACAACAATTTTAAAGGCTAAAAATCTATGTAAATGTGAAGATTTGGGTAGTGGTGGCTAAAAATCTATGTAAATGTAAATGTAAATCATCCATCTCAATTATTTTCTCACTCGCCATTAGATTTTAATTTATTTTCTCTTTTCTAACGAGATATGGTGTATTTTTTTTTTTCTATTTTTGTGTAATGAAATTTTGTATTTAAATATTTTCCAAAATGTAAAGACTATGTACTACATATATCCTTTTGTACACCAATACCATGTAATAGTGGATTCATATGTTGATTATGAAATATCTCATAGATTAGAATAAAACTATATATTATGTTTTGTGTGAGAGATTTTTTTTTTTATAATAAAAAAAGGTTTTTATATAGGAAAATAATAGTTTTTTTGTGAAGAGGTAAATTATGTCATATGGATTATATCTCCACTAGGCAATACTAGATTTAGTTTGATAAATCTAACAGATATTTTGTTTCTTTATATAAAATTATATGACATTAACTATAAAATATGTATATTTATATATAATAAATTTTTTATATTGTACAACTCATTAAAGTTTTCCATAAAAATATGAATAACATAGTGATTATCACATCATTATTTCATTTAAAATGTCATAGCTGAAGTGTTAGTGACTATAACAAAGATTGAGACTTTTTATTTTACATTTCCACGAAGTCCTTGCATGCCCATTAAAAATTTTAAGAAAGAAAAAAAATCAAAAATTATCTGAAAATTACTTTAAAACTTAAATATATCGCTCGTGATGATAATGCTTAGAGCATGTTTATTAGTAGCACCTTAGGTTTTGTTCTTAAGCATGTTTTAGTATTAAAATTTAAATGTTAAGAGTTGAGAAATTATTTTTTTGTTTTTAGGTTTTTGTGTGTTTATTGGTAAACTCTTAACTTGTGGTTCTTAGCCAATAAATATTTATTAAAAAATAAAACTAAATTAAAATTAAAGTTTTTTAATTTTAAAAAACTTAATAATTATTGCAATAAAATTGTAAATATAGATATTAAAGTAATCGATGTTATTGTAGTTACTCATATTTTTTCCTTGTTAAATATTTATTATACTATTTTAGTGTTGTATAGTTTTTTTTTACAAATTTATTAAATATTTCATAATACAGAATTTTGTTTTGTATTTACAACTTTTAATCAAGTTTTATTTTTAAAGTAATAAATTATCCTCATGTGAGGTACAATGGGAAGATTTTAAATTGTTATAAAGTATAAACATATTTTATGTATATGATTAAGTCTTTTTTTGTCAACATGTATATGATTAAGTCTTTTCTGAATATTTTAAATTAAATTATGAATAATTAAAAATACTTGTTCATAATTTTTAATATCCAGATGTATAACCAAACATAATATGGACGATTGATTTAGGTTAAGTTTTCAGGTTCATAATCATTTGAAAACACTGACACGTGTCCAAAATGAGAGGTTTGTGTGTTGTTTCTTTTTTTTCTTCTTTGACCAGTCAGACACTGACACCTGTCCGTCTCTTAGTGCTAATATTTTCTCTTAGCTAAAAGACGTTTCTTACAAATTACACACATTAAACATTTAATTTTAATCTGTTCAATACTTAAGAACCACCTAAGAGGTTGCCATTAATCATGGTCTTAGGTTCTTACATCACATTAGAGCTACAAGAATTAACAAACAGCTCTAGTTTTGATTAATATATACAATAACGTTTTATATATGCTTGATTATAATAATAATAATAATAACAAAAACAATATATTTACATAAAAATTATTAAATAATATACAACTTCATTTATCTTTTTTTTTTTTTTGTTAAAATGCATGACTTCATTTATCTTTGAGTGTTCAAACATGGCCGACCTAAATATATATGATATCACCATCTCTCAATTATATTTTACAAAATTGTCGTCTATCACACTTTTTTGGCTTTAAATGTGAATGTGATTTATTTTATTTTTAGGTTGCAAATATTGAAAAGTCTTTTCTTATTGAAAAAAATATGCCAAATTAGAAAACCGCGATTGGAGGGAAAGCCATAGAAACTGTTGAAGATAAACAAACAAATCCCAAAAAAAAAAAAAAAACACTCCAATCAGAAGAAAAAAAATTCAAAGGAGGAAGAAGAAATGAGCGTTAATGGGGAGAACAAGGTCTCAGGAGGAGAAAGCACAGCTTCAGATCGACCGGTTAGAGTCTACGCCGATGGGATCTACGATTTGTTCCACTTCGGTCACGCTCGCGCCATTGAACAAGCCAAGAAATCGTCAGTTTCCTCCATTCTCTATCCCTCTGTGATTTTTCGTTTTCTGATTCGATCTCGATCGATGATTGAAACATTGAGAAATTATGATTTTACTGATTCGATTTGTGATTTTGAAATTTTTGGAAAAATTAGGTTTCCGAATACGTATCTGCTTGTTGGATGTTGTAATGATGAGATTACGAACAAATTCAAAGGGAAGACTGTGATGACTGAATCTGAACGATATGAATCGCTTCGACATTGCAAGTAATGGTTTTTTAATTCTGTGGAGAGCTTTGTTGAATTTTGGGGTTTTTTTTAATTGTAATTGTGTTTTGTTTTTTGGTTAACAGATGGGTTGATGAAGTTATTCCAGATGCACCATGGGTTCTCACTACTGAGTTTCTTGATAAGCATAAGATTGATTACGTAGCTCATGATGCTCTTCCGTAAGATTTGCTTTTGTGTTATATATCTATTAGAAAATTTGTAGTTTTGAGTATAGGTTAATGATCTGTGGTTGTGTTTTGTTTGATAGCTATGCGGATGCGAGTGGAGCTGGAAATGATGTTTATGAGTTTGTGAGTGTTTAAACATAGAGAGGCTCTTCTTTTGTTCCTTTTGTTATCTCTTGTGATTTTGTAAATTTTTGGACTTTGGTTTTGTGCAGGTTAAGTCGATTGGGAAGTTTAAAGAAACGAAACGAACAGAGGGGATCTCGACATCGGATATAATCATGAGAATTGTGAAGGATTATAACCAGTATGTGTTGCGTAATCTGGACCGGGGATATTCGAGAGAAGAACTTGGTGTCAGCTTTGTTAAGGCATGGTCTCCTTTCTTTTTCCTCCACACATCTGGTTTCACTAGTCAACGAATACCTCCTTGATGTGATAATGATGTTATATCCAACTAACATTTTATTTGGATTACTAAATACAGGAGAAGAGGCTTAGAGTGAACATGAGATTTAAGAAACTACAAGAGAAAGTGAAGGAACAACAAGAAAAGGTAGGAGGCGAGGAATCTGTTCTTATGTGTCAATGATGTTGCATCCTGAATCTTTGAATACACAGAACAAGTGGAGAATGGTTGGCTAAGAATGGTGTTAGAATCTCTCATTGTGTAAGTTCTGAATCCTGAATCTTTCCCCGTTTTGCAGATACATACCGTAGCAAAAACTGCTGGGATGCACCATGATGAGTGGCTTGAAAATGCTGATCGTTGGGTTGCGGGATTTCTTGAAATGTTTGAGGAAGGATGTCACAAAATGGTAAGCTAGATAAAAGAAAGGATTAATTCTCTCATCCTCTGAAATCTCAAGCATAGTGTCTCCGTCATTAAGGTCTGGTTGAAACTGTTTTTTTTTCTCACAGGGAACAGCCATCAGAGATGGGATCCAGCAACGGCTGATGAGGCAGGAATCAGAAGAGAACCGGCGCTTGCTTCAAAATGGACTGACAATTTCCGAAGACAATGACGACGAACAAATGTCTGATGACAATGAAGATCTCAGCGTGAGCACTTCGAAATAGTAAAGAAATGAGAGTTTTGGGCTCACGATTCAAGTATTTCGAGATACAGGACCAAAGTCTACTAGAATCCACATTTGTTGCAAAGCTTGTTTATTTCAATTGTACATTAAAAAAAAACTCTACTTCGCAATCTCTACTTTTTATTGTTTTTTATGTTTTCACAATCTCTACTTGTTTGTTTAGTAGACTCAAATGCACATCCGAAAAATAAAAGCAGTCACTTGTATATATATAATCTACGATCAAACACTTCAAATGATTACAATGGCGACCATAAACAGAAACATTTTTATTATAAATAAACAGATGTAAGAATTTAACTCGAATACAATAATCTAATCATTTGAAGTTGAGAAGCTTGGCATCAGCTACCGAATCTCTCTTCTTTCTTGATTTCTTGAAATGTTTTGAAGCTGCCTTTAACACACCATTCCATCCCTAAATCCAATTACAACATCAATTATAAACCAACATCAACAAAACAAAACTGAGAGAACATCATCTATGTAATTACATACCTTGGTAGGAATTGGAAAGCAACCAAGTTTAGGAGAATCTTCATTCTTCATCGAAGTCATATCTAATTTCACCAACTTCTTCTTCTTCTTATTCTTGTTCATTGACATCTTCATCATATTCTTCTTCTTCTTGCCTACATGAAAATCTCCGAGCTTAAGGTTCCTACAAACGCAACCGTCGGAGGAGCCAGAGTCTAGATCGGACGGACTAGCGTAGTTTCTAGGCAAGAGAGGAGACCAGAGAGAGCTCTGTGAGTAATCGAATCCAAAAGCAGAGTTGTCTGGAAATTTACAGAGAAGCTCTCGACACATTACTGGCTGCAAGTATTCAACTACTTTGGTTGTAATCAGAGGATAATTCTCCTTTTCTTCTTCTTCTTTTTCATCATGCAGGTTTATCTGATTCACCATTTTTTTTCTTTGTTACAGATCTTTTTTTTTTTTTTTGAGTAACTCGAGTTGTGTCTTCTTATATTTTGAGTCAAAGGGATGAAGAAGAAAGAAAGACGACCGTTGGGGTCGGATGTGAGAGACGTGTCGTGTAGTGATTGGAATTAAATTATGTCCGAAAAGTTACCGTTGGGAGGCTTACGATTTGCGATTGCGATCGGCGCAGTATTATACATTTGTACAGTGCCGCACGGCCGAATCTAAGATTTTAATATTATTTAAGTCTTTACCGTTACAGTGTTGTATACTGTATTATACAGATTCAGTCTAAAAAATAAAATGTACTAAGAGCAAATTGTTTTATTTGAAATAGTTATAATTATTTTGTTTGAAATTTGAATTATTTGAAGTTTATCTTCATAAATTCAAAAAACTATTTCCTCATGTCCTCCATTCTAAATACATGTTATTAAGTATATAATCATTTAAAATTCAAAGCTGTAAGTATTACATTCTTCGTTTAATATTGAAGTGTCACTCTAGACTTCAAATTTTGTTTCAAAATAAATGTCCTTTTACATTCTCAATGTAGATGTTTGACAATATTTTTGATTTTATCCTTATTATTTTGAGAATTTTTTTAGAAATGCCTCTTTTCAAAAATACTCATTTTATCTATCTACTTTAAAAATTACTTTTGTTTTAATATAAAAAATTATAAAATTTTATATCATTTATAAGGTACTTTTAGATAATTACTACTACTGGAAAATTCTTTGCGGGGTTAAGGGCATAGTTAAAGAGTTTTTTTCTTTCAGATCCGAAAAGTAGACTAAAAAACCTGGATGAAACAAAAAATGATACAAAACATTGATATACTCATGATAGTTTGAACCATTGCGTAAGAAGAACTGATGACACTATTGTTATGAGTTTGAACTTGGCTTCCGACTTGTCATGAGTTTTTTTGGTTCATCTGTTTGAAGACTATTATAACAGCCGTTAAAGAGATACTATTTTTGTACAGTTTCACTTCTTTCCAGATGAAGAAGATCGCTGCGTGGACATATTAGACAAAGAGACATGTCGAGATTCAGACCAAACAACTTCAATCATCACAAGAGACAGCATATCCTTTTGTTTAAAGCTTAGTTTATTACTTCCTTTACTTCATCCGGGACAGAGACAATAAAAGCACAATACATAACATATTAAATGACCATGTTGGCCAATTATTACCAAGGATCATTATTATCTTATTGGTAGCAACAAGTCGAAGGTCCATTACTTCCTAATCAACGAAACAAAGAAATTAACGGTTGGTTTGTTGCGCAAAGTATCGTAACGTCGGCATGCATGATGCGTATACTTCTCAAACAGCTGATCGATGATGGCATCTCCAAAATGAGCAACAAGAAACGGTTCAATGATTGATCTTACCATGTTAGCCCTCTTTTTAGCGACTTCAGACCGACTTGATTGGTCCACATCTTCATCTTTCACTTCACTGTGACCAGTTTTGTTTGAAAAGAGAAGTCCAAATATTGTCTCGAAATTGTTGATCCCGAATGAGCCCTCGTTTTTTATAACTTCCTTCAGCTCACTTTCATCAGGATTGTAGTACGGCAAGTTGAAAGATTCCACATCTGATTCCTTCACGACTCCCTGCATACTCAAAATATTTGTCCATAATCTTATTATAAATACAATCAGGGCTTTGATCTAACCATGAAAGTGGTGCATTAATTCAGAATCTTTGATTTATAAGATACACAAAAATAGTTTTTCTTATAACATTAGCTAAATTTAGTGTCGGCTTAATTTTTGTTATTAGTAATAACTAGCAAATACTTTGATTACAAAAAAAAAGAACAAATAAGTTAACCTACGTACTCTAGAAGAAACCATGGTTTAAGGTCAAGAAATATTAGGTTACCAAAACGAATTAAGAAGTGTAATCCTTTTAGTGGGAGTACCTCAGACACCAAATCGAGGAGAGAATCAGATACCAACGACCAATCTTGAAAACAGTTTTTGGAGAAAGGGTCCAATTTTTTTCTACCCACCAAAGCGAGAGCCATACGTGCATTAGGCATTGTTTCTTCCGCACGCATTCTTAGAAACATCGAGAAATCATTCTTGAACTGATTCAAATAACTCTCGTACAAACTTGGAAGGCATGGACTTCTAAGATACACGTTCTTCTTGTTTTCCTCAAGCCCATCAGGGACTTTAGAAAGCCAATGAAGACTAAAGGATGAATGGACAAAATGAAGAGACTTGCTTGGGAAAAGCCTAGTGTAGAATGAGCCTGGGAGTCCTGAGACGAAGCACTTTGCTTTAACATCCATCTTCAGCTTCTCGTGGAAGGAAGGGACCAACTTGAAAGTTGCATTGAAGTCATTGTCTAGAAGATCGTTCAGACAACAATCGATCTCTGGTGGGTTTTGACCATTTTGTTGGTATGTTGCTATGGTTGTGTTAACGATTTCGGACATAAGCAAGAATTATCTCCGGAAGAACATCCCAAGTCAGCTACTTTGATGCACGCAGGAAATTCCATTCTCACTATCATTTCTTCTACGTTTTTCACCACCATTTGTTTTGCATTATAGACAAGACTTTTCTAAAAAGTTAAAAAAGTGAAATCTGATTATACATTGAAAAAAGCTTGAATATACAAATTGAAAGAAACCAAAAAAAAAAAAAAATAGATATTTGATGCCAGGAGAAAGATAGACAGAAAGGCTCAAAGACGTGTACATATATATTTACAAAAGTTGTTACTCAAATTATCTAATATATATTTTCTAAAGTTTAACTATGGTTCATATGTTATATAGAGAAGTACTAATTAATACCTGCAGCTCAGAATTATTTGCATAGCTGTGTTCTCCATCTCCACCCTTCATGCTAACAACACCCATGTCGACAACTTGGTGTGATTAGATGGTAAAAATGAACATTTTGGGTACAAATATATAAACACAAAAGGGGGTGCAAAGTAAGACGTTCTTGAATGTACTTTAATTTATTGAGGACGACATATTGATCATGAAAATCATTGAAATCGTATTCGTATGTGTGTTTTGGTTTTGTTTTGTTTATCTTGCCGACAAGTAGGGTAACTTTTATTTTGTTTTTCAACTAAAATCTTTCTTCTGGCTAATCTCATCATCGATCTCATTTGTAATATTCAAACAAATTTGATGACACAACAAAAACATTGAACGCAAAAACTAAAAAACATGAGCGTTATGTGGACGTGAATGTTTGTTAAAAGTGATCAATTAAGATTAGAAAACAAAGAAAGAATTACAACAGAATAAACATGCAATAGGAAAACAAAGTTCCACCATTTGATGAATAAAAATAAAAATTTTACGACGCTACGACGAGGGCTATCAACGGTGGCTTTAATCTCGCCAATTTGAATTTTTCTAAACAAGTGATGGTTCAAATGTTTTTTTTCACTTACATAGATCATGTCACACTAGTTGTACACACATTATTTTTTTCTTAAATATAATTTAACATTAAATTATAAAAAATAAAATAATAAAAGAATGCGTGGAATCATTGTTTGTTAAACTGACTGTTTAATAATATTTGTATTTATCTAAACATTTTATATCTTTTTATGCTATTTTTTTTTTCTTGTTATATAACTATCGAAGTTGTTTGTTGATCAATTGTGTTTCATCTTTTATCGTCACTGATCGCTAACTAAAATGAGAGTGTACGGTATTTATCAAATCCTTTAGAATCCCGTAATCCTATCTTCTTACATAATCCCGCTTTTGTTGTATTTAAATTAAATTGTAAACAATGCAGGGTTTTTTAATATATAAACTCTGAATCTCCCAAGAGAATCTAAAAATACCAAATTAAAAATTTGAAACACCAAAAAAAAAGGAAAAAAAAAAACTCTTCTACTCGCTATGCAATTGAGATTTAAATATACTAACTGGATCCATGTGGCTTGGTGGTAGTTGAATAATTTGAATAGACTCTGAGTGGACCATGGTTATATATTCTACCACTTGTTTAAGAGATTTTGTCACAACTCTTAACGTTTACTATAGATAATAAAAGAGTTGTGTTACTTTAGTTTATAAGAGTTGTCTACATTTTTTCAAGATATGTTTTGTTTCGTTTGATTTGATCTCAAAAAGATACAAGGAAACCTAAAAAATCATTTTAAAAACTTTGACGAAACGATCAACGAGACTATTGTTTTTTTTTCCTCTCTGAATGATATAAAAATTAACGAATACACATATTTTAAAATTGCATAAACAGAACAAAATAGAGTAAAAAGCACAATACATAAACATATTCAGTTGGCCAATTATTACAAAATACACATGGAAGGTCCATCCATCACTTCCTAGTCAACGAAACAAAGAAACGAACGGTTCGTTTGTTGCGCAAAGTATCGTAACGTTGGCATGCATGGTACGTATACTTCTCAAACAGCTGATCGATGATGGCATCTCCAAAATGAGCAACAAGCATCGGTTCAATGATTGATCTTATCTCGCTTGCCTTCTTTTTAGCGACTTCAAACCGACGTTAATGCTCTACATCTTCATCTTCTACTTCACTACTATGGCCAGTTTTGTTTGAAAAGGGAAATCCAAGTATTGTTTCGAAATTGTTTATCTCCAATGAGCCCTGGTTTTCGATAACTTCCTTCAACTCAGTTTCATCAGGATTGTAGAATGGCAAGTTGAAAGATTCAACATCTGATTCCTTCACAACTCCCTGAAACACTCATAACTACGATCAGGAGTTTAATCTAACAATGAAAGTGGTGCATTCGCCCAAATCTTTGATTTAGCAACAAAAAAAAAACAAAGGAAAATGCTAAATTCATATGTATAAGATATTTTGTGCCTACAAATCTAAATTTAGTGTCGACTTAAAATTTATATATAGTAATTGACAAATAGTTTAATTAATAATAAAAACAAATTAGACTTTGTATTAGTTTTATTATAATACAAGTATCTAACCACCGATACTGATTGTTCGGAGGAACTGGCCAAAGCGGCTGAGGTGATTGATAAGAAGCTGAAAGTCATCCAACAGAGAATCAAAGCTGTGGAAGCAGGAGCCCCCATTATCAAGAGAGATTAGCCTTATCAAAATTTATAATCTTATTATCTTTTTCAATTTCATCGTTTTTATAGTTTTTTCATATTAAGATATTTCGATTAATGGTGTTGACATTTATGTTCTATGATTTATGCTTTGCATTCTTAAGAAGGACTAAGAGAATTATATAAATATCTTTGGCCTTTTGTGGTTTAATTTTGCTAAAATTTATTAGAATAGACACCATATATAATTGATATATTCGATTTATGGCCAGATTTGTTTTATGTTTATGAAGATTTTTTCCCTTATATGTTTGCTTATTTTTTTTTTCTATTTTCTTTGGTCAACCATATGTTTTTGATTTAATAAAAAATCATTTGTGTTATTTCTTATCATTAAAAGAAAATTTTGTATCTTCTACTATAATTAATAGACTAACGAGTATATATATAAAATCTGGTAAATAAATATGTTTGATATATGAATTACAATTTAATCCATGATATACGGTAAGGCATTTTTCATTAGATTGTACTCAAGTCTATCAAATATATATTTCCTATATAAAACAATAATTAATGGGTCTTAAAATCCTAAAAAATGAAATTGGGTGCATGAACTATAGTTTACTCTCAACCGTAGATGCAAACATAATACTGTAGTTATTTACCTTCTTTATGCTTTAACTATATGTTGCTTACTCACTTTTATATGATACTAGTTGTTGACCCGCGCTACGCGCGGGAAGTTTATAATTTTATTTATTTTGTAACGTTTGTTTTGATTTTCTTTATTATTGTCATTTTTTGTTATTCTATTTTTCATATTGGTTGATGATTTGTCCTCACAATGTGCATGTGATGAAAGGTGTCATCAGATTACCTCAGCCAAGACTTCGGAAGCACTGAGACCTCGGGAAACAGAAAAGGGTTGGACATATTATGTTTGGTTCAAAAGGGTTGTCCCAAATGTAACTTTCCATATGTGGGTAAGTCACCTAGATAGATGGCTCACGTGGCAAAGACTTGTTTCCTTGGGATAGATTCAGTCTTTAGAGTGTTCTCTATGGTTGTTTGTTTCGGAATGACCATCTCTTCCTTTCTTCTGATTTTATTGTCGAGCTTTGGATGTTGGTCTTTTCTAGGCTCTGCCCTTGACAGTGACTTTTCGCTTCGTCGTCAAAATTGCTCTCTTGGACTCGACTCTCTTCTTCAATAGTCCTTGATCTCGTCCAGAAGCTAACATCTTAAAAGATAGTCTACATCATTTGACGGCAACGCAACAACGTCTTGCATAAGTCCGAGCGTTTGTCTCTTCAAGTAGTTTTCAAGTTGATCGACGCGAAATTCGCAATATCATATCGTCAAGGACACTAAGGAAGCGTTAGCACACGCTCATGCTTTTATGGATTCGTTAACCCAAATCTTACTTAATTATACAGTAGCTTTGTTTTTGTTTTTTTTTCTTGGTTATTTTCTTGTAGGTTTCTTTTTGTAAAATTTTAATTTTAATTTTAATGATATTTATATTATAGGTAAGAAAGAAAAAAAAATGATGATGTGGCGGATGACGTGGCAGGTGATGTGGCTGAAGGAGAAGAGAGCAAAGTTAACTTTATATATATAGAAATATTTGGTTTACCAAAATGAATTAAGAAGTTTAATTATAGTGAGTACCTCAGACGCCAAATCGAGGAGAGAATCAGATACCAACGACCAACCTTGAAAACAATCTTCGGACAAAGGGTGCAATGTTTTTCTCCCCATTAAAGCAACAGCCATACGTGCGTTAGGCATTGTCTCTTCCGCACGCATTCTCAGAAACATTGAGAAGTCATTCTTGAACTGTTTCAAATAACTCTCGTACAAACTTGGAAGGCATGGACTTTTAAGATAGACGTTCTTCTTGTTTTCCTCAAGGCCATCAGGGACATTAGAAAGCCAATGAAGACTGTAAGAAGAATGCACAAAATGAAGTGAATTGCTTGGAAAAGGTCTTGTGTAGAATGAGCCTGGGAGTCCTAAGACGAAACACTTTGCTTTAACATCCGTCTTCATCAGCTTCTCGTGGAAGGAAGGAACCAACTTGAAAGTTGCATTGAAGTCGTTGTCTGGAAGATCGTTCAGACAACAATCGATCTCTGGTGGGTTTTGACCTTTTTGTTGGTATGTTTCTATGATTGTGTTAACGATTTCGGACATAGCCAAGAATGTGTTTTCTCCGGAACAACATCCCAAATCGGCTACTTTGATGCACCCCGGAAAATCCATTTTCACTATCATTTCTTTTACATTTTTCACCACCACCGGTTTTGCATTAGAAGCAAGACTTCCCTAAGAAGTTAAAAAGTGAAATCTAATCATATATATGAAAAAAAAAAAAAAAAAAGCTTGAATCAACAAAAATACACATAAGATGCGAGAAAAAAAAAAGAAAGAGAGACACAAAGCAAAATATGAAGATATAATTTAGATCATCTAAGGTTGAATTATTGATATGCAATATATATTTGCTAAAGTTTAAGGCTCATATATATATATAAAGTTAACTTTGCTCTATTCTCCTTAAGCCACCTCATCATCCTAATCATCATTCACATCATTTTATTATTTAATTTTAATAATTTATTTATATCATTTTATTCTTTAATTTAAATATTTATACACATGTAAACAAGTTTTTCAAAAAGAAATATGAAAAGTCCTTTCAAACATCATCCACATCATTTTACTATTTAATTTTAATAATTTATTTATACCATTTTATCATTTAAGTTAAAGATTTATACACATGTAAACAAGTTTTTTCAAAAAAAAAAAATGAATATGTTAAATTAGTATAAAGTAGATTATACTAATATATATGTTAAATAAAAATAACAAATAACAAATATAACAAAAAAATAACAAATAAAAATAACAAACAAAAACATAACAAACCAAAATAAATAGATAATAAACAAGAGATCGCCAAATCAATAAATAAAAAATACAACAATCCGCGCAAAATCCACAAATCATTCTCAACTTTTGGACTAACATATTAAAAGGATTCACAATATTAATATCATCAAGATCTATATTTGGTGGGAGCCTTAATAACACATTTTTCTACAACTCTCCATAACACTTTTGTTTATGTTTACACATCGATTTATATTATAGACACTTAATTTCTCAACTACTATCGAAACTAAAATAAAATAGATTTTCTATACAAACACAACATGATATAGAAAATAAAAATATGTTATAGTGGAGAAAATAAGTACGAAATAAAACACGAATCAATTACTCATAAACAAAGTAATAAAATTCTCGCACGTAGCGCGAGCAACTGACTAGTATGATATATAGAGAAGTACTAATTATTACCTGCACCTCAGAGTTATTTGCATAACTGTGTTCTCCATCTCCACCCTTCATGCTAACAACACCCATGTCGACAACTTGATCTTGATCTGATTAGGTGCTGAAGGATCATATTTGTCATATTTTAAAGTAAGAAATAAAATATTAAACCATCTCTAATGTAAATCTCTATTAAAATTGATGAGTTAAGATCAGTGGCCAAAAATATAATATGAAAATCAGTGCGATAATTAATAATTATAAACCAATAATGAAGGGTGTATTTTGTGGGTCTTGGCAGTTACAAATGAGAAGAAGTGTTCCTTAGACCATCTCCAATGTAAATCTCTATTTTTTTCTCTAAAATAGATAACTTTAAAATAGAGCATCGTTTTGATCCAATGTAAGGGTATCTCCAACCCCACTCTATTTTAGAGTAACATTTGCTCCAACTCTACTCTATATCTTACTCTGAAATAGAGTAAATTATAAAGTTCCTCTAAATATAGAGCAACTCTATTCTCTACTCTATTTTTTATACTACCTTTATTTTAGAATAAGAAATAGAATAATACATTAGAGCAAAACAGTGCTCTATTTTAGAGAAAAAAATAGAGATTTACATTGGAGATGGTCTAAGGAACACTTCTTCTCATTTGTAACTGCCAAGACCCACAAAATACACCCTTCATTATTGGTTTATAATTATTAATTATCGCACTGATTTTCATATTATATTTTTGGCCACTGATCTTAACTCATCAATTTTAATACCATGCAAATGTTATATCGGCTCAAACACGTCTCGTCTTACAACCAGCCGTATCATATTTTTGGATTTAACGCGTGTATAAATGTTATTTCTAAAACAAATACAACTTTGTAATAATTGCTTCTACACGTATTTTCGCATAACTCATGTTTATAAATTTTGGCAAAGTCAAAAGTACTTTTGTTTAAACTTTTTGTACTTTCTATATAGTTAAAACTTAAAATATTAATAATACTTAAACTTTTTATTTAGAATACATTTTGTTACTAGAATATTTTACTCAAGTCTTTTAGTGGATAAATAAGCTTTAAAGATATTGTTACTAAAATTAAAACAATAGTGGATAAATAAGCTTTAAAGGACACATGAGTCAATAACTAGTATATATATATCAAAATCTTCTAAATCAATCTGTCTTCTACTTTTTCTCCTTGTCACTATTCATCATCATTAAAAACACTTCTTCTGGTTTTCATATTCTTTCTATTTTTTGCCTATTAAAAATCTTCAATTTACATTTCTATTTCGGTCGTCTAAGTTCTACCTATGCAAAAATGCAGTCTGATTTGCTACCCAAACTTAAACAAAATTCAAATTTCGTACCCAATTTGTACAAATAGTACCAATTTTAGAATCCATATTAACATACTGACTCATATGCCATGTGTTAGAGTGAGATGTTGACTCAGAGCGTGAGAGTGAATGACATTTTGTACGATAAAACGACGTCGTTTTAATACTGTGATTTTAATTTTTCCAACTAATAAGACACTATGAAATGATTACAATTATAATTTTAAATTTGAAATTAAAATTCACACTTTTTAATATTAAATGTAATTGTAATTATATATGTAAATTTGCTCATATTGTAATTGTAATCACTACAGCTGTATTTATAAATATAATCAAAAGTTGTAATTTTAAATTTTAAATTGCATTTATATATGTAATAAAATTAAAAATCATAATTTTAATTTTTAATTTTAGTTTAGAAATTTAAAGTTTAGAATTATACTTGTTAAAATTTTTACTGATAAATTAATAATACTAATTTAGAGAAACAAACCTTTCTTTAAGAAAAAAAAATATGAAACCGCGTGCTAGTGTGGACGTTTGCAGAAAGGAGGTTTCCAAGAAGTTCGTTTTAAACATTCATCTTTAAGAATTTTCAATAACTGTATAAAGTGATTTACGTGATTATTGTCTTCTTTTTTTTTGTTAAGAATTTACATGATTATTGTTAAACGCTTGAAATTGTAACAAAAACAGAAAAGAAAAACAAAAAAAATCAGAAAATATCTAATTAAAAAAATTATAAAAAAATAATAAAATAATAAATAAAATATTAAACTGAGCGCGCGTCAACAACTAATATATATATCAAAATCTTCTGCACCAATCTGTCTTCTACTACTTCTTCTCCCCTGTCACTTTTCATCATCCTAAAAAAAACTCTTCTTCTGGTTTCATATTCTTTCTATTTTTTGCGTATCAAGAGTCTTCAGTTTACATTTCTGTTTTATCGTTCTTGAACAATTATTTGTTTACCTTTTTGTTTAGGGAATTTCATCACTTTTACCCGATGGCGATTATTGTAAATCTGTTCCAAGTTGCGACTCTTAACAGCGATTCCTTAAAATTGCATCACAAGCCCATTGAGTGAAATGATGATGTGTTCAGTGCTTATTGATTAAGCCCATTGAGTATATAAATATATAGTTCATCATCATCATCATCATTATCACAAGCGATTCTGAGGTTGTTAAGTTTCCGTCAAAGCTCTCGTCGCTGCGAAGCTTCTCCCCGAGTATCTCCGGTGATAAGGTTTCCCGATTGCTCTAATTTTGTTGATGATTTTACTGATTTGGTAGTAGATTGATCTGTTCCTTCTCTGGCTAGATTTTAATTTCCCCCAAGGTTTCCAGATTTGCTTGTTTGAACTGTTCTTTAACTCCGATCGTCTCCGTAAGGAAGGAGCTCTTTTAAATTGTTCTTAACGTTGCTTATAGTTAGAGTTGGGTGGTCTCTCTCTGTTTCCGATTTTGCGTTTTAGGTCTCCGCAACTGTTGTTAACTCCATCGTCTCCGTAAAGAAGGAGATGTGTTAAATTGTTCTTGACGTTGCTCTTATAGATTAGTGAAGAGTTGGTCTTCTCTGCTTAAAAGTTTGATCACTCTGGTATCCAGATCTGGTAATTCTCATTTGTTTTACAACTGTTTTGAGCAAGATTTGTCAAAACTGTTCTTAAGCTTAGTTAGAGATGGTCTTCTTTGATTGAAAATCTTTCGTTTGAGTACATGCCTTCAGCTTTTTTAGTTTTTTGAAGATGATCTATGAATGCAAACGATGTTCACACTTATACTGGTTCTGTCAATCCTTCAGTTTTAAGATGGAACATTTTTCATATGTTGGTATACTTCGTATGTTATTTAGCTTGTTTAAACAGAAGTTTAGACTACCATTTAGTTTCATACAATTTGCATTTGGATTTTGGCATGAAAGTATTGCAACCAACTTCAGCAGATAAGGAATTTGTGTTTGACCATGCGAGTTAATTATAGTTCTAAGACAAAACTTGTGTAATATTTACCTAGATATGGAGAATCAAGATAGGGGTGAGCTGGGAGGTAAAAGGGGAAGTGGCAAAGACGATGACAAGAAAAAGGTTAATAAATCTGCTTTGCCATTTTTCTATCTTATAAGGAACTGGATTCAATTATGCAAATATGATGCTAAAGCGTGCATATTCATCTTTGTTCTTTTGTTTAGGGTAAAGGAAAAGAGATACTACCTCTATATGAAAACGAGAAGCCACGTAACCGAAGATATATGGTAAGAAATATGTGTACACACTCATTTCGTTACATGGTGTTACCAAATAAAAAAAACCGTCATATTTTAATAAGGGTTTTTAATTGTTGTTACAGGAGGCTGAAATGGGGAAAACAATTACCGTGCCTAGATGGGACTGGGAATATGTAAGTAACTTCAGTTCAACATAATCTTCTGATGTAAGTTTTTTTAAAAACTGTTAACATATAACAACTCTATCATTCTCTAAATAGGACGAGCCCCCTAGGAGGTGGAACTGGTCTGATTACCAAGGCATTGTTAGCAATGTACTAGATCAAAGAGATGAAGGTACTTTATTTCTGTTATAGTTATTAAAAAATATCCAATGCAGAAATGGAAGGTTGATTAAATGATATTTTAGGTTTAAGGAATTGAATGGTCTTGGTAGTGATCAAGGGTCTCAATTCCGAACCCGAACGGGCCCCCGAACGCCCAGGGCTACGTGTATCTATATGTTATTTCTAGTAATTAATGTTAATAGCTATTGTAGGTATAGTTACAAAGGTATTAAACTTAGATGCGGTGACTTTCTGATTATATTATAATCATTAATGCTAATAGCTCTGTAAAGGACAAGACATATCTCTCTCTTATCATTAATTAATGCCTTTTACTGCAGCAATCTGTTGGGCAATCGCAATTATTAGAGCTATTGAGGCTCTTTTTAACATAGGTAGGCGACTCAGCGACCAAAGAACATTTTCTATTCAGCATTTGAGAAATAATGTGAAGTATACCGCCACTGGACTGTTGGACCCTCTAAAGTCTGACTCTCATTTAAAAGAACACGGTGTGTTAGAAGAGGGACAATGCTCTTATGCCCGTACTGCTTCTACATGTGAGCATGGAGATGATGTAAGTTGGTATTACACTATTAAAAGTATGTGTTTATATATATAGTTGAAGTCTTAAATTGTGTTAATATGTTGAAAAATTTAGGTAGCTGGAATGTTGATAGATGACATCGTTACCAACTATGATGTTGATGATATTGAGCTTGTTCGTATGGTGAGAAGACAACCAGTGGTTGGTATTCTGCAATTAAACAATGAGCTGGCAAACTATACAAATGTAAGTGAACATTCTAGATCGTTTCTTTAAAGTCTTCTGACACATGTAAGTTTCTTTAAAGTCTTCTGACACATGTAAGTGAACATTCTAGATCGTTTAACAAAATATTTCTATTGGTTTCTCTTTTTAAATCTTGCAGGGGATTTATAACATAAGAAGGCCTCCGGCGTCCACACCGTTAGGATCTCACGCTGTTCTCATTGTGGGCTATGACGAAGATCATCGCGGCCCATATTGGATTATACATAATAGTTGGGGTGTCGGATGGGGGCAGCAGGGATTTGGTTTGGTTCGCCGGAACATCAAGAAAGGCCAAGGTTCTCTGTTCAGGCAAGTAAAGATTCCGGTGAAAAAAAATTACCCATTCGAGAAGAAGAAGAAGCAATAGAAGGTTGACACCAAAGCTTTGTCTCCAAGCTTACTACAAACTTTTCTCCTCTCTTTTTGTTTTCTTTTTTGGTCAAACACTACAAAACCTTTTTCATTCTGTTCTTTTGTTGTTTTTTGCTTTCTAATGCTTAGTACTGGCGGCATGTCTTAGTTTCACAAATTTGTTTCTTAGTTTTTCTCGTGCATCTATGTTTCTAAAATTTCATTTTAATACTCTTTTTACGTAGCTGCACAAGTATGTACGATCAAGTATATGTATATAACAAATACATACCCACTAAATCTAATAGTTGTAGCTCGTTCCGATGATTTCATTGGATGCATACAAGTATGTGTTCCAAGAGACCACACCGAGTAAATATGGTGACAATTAAAACAAGTAGGTTTTGATAGGAATTTCAACCAAACTCGAATTTTTTAACGATCAAAGAAAGACGAAGAATTGGAATTTTAGTTAGTTATATAATTAAAATATTATTAATTATTTTTTAAAATCTAAAATCTGAGAAAAAAATAAATTAAAGTTGGCTATTATTACATGAAAGAGAAAATTGTGCGCTATGCCCTAAACAGTAACAAAACTTCTAATGATTGCCATTTAAAGAAATCCCTTCTCCCGCCTGACACAAGAACTTTGTAAAAAGACCAACTTACCTCATTACTTCTCTCTTCTTCTTCATCTTCATCTTCATCTTTTTTTTTCTTATTCCAACAACACACAGTACCGACAGACCAGATCCGACGGACGAACTTTGACGGACGAACTCCGACGGACCAGATCCGGCGGACCATAACCAATTCCGGTGAACTATAACCAGCTTCGTAGACCAGCTTTGGCAGACCAGATTCGACGGACCAGTTTCAACAAACCATAACTCCAGCAGACGAGTTCCGGCAGACCACAGTCAGTTCCGGCAGACCACAATCCGGCATACCACAGTCCAGCAGACAAATTCCTGGGGACCAGATCCGGTAAACCAGTTCCGCCAGACGAGATCCGATGGACCAGATCTGATAGACCCGAATGAATCGGTAGACTAAACTTGTCTATCCCACAGTTCTCTTGAAACCACAAATAATTGAGTAGAAGATGAAACAAGTGATGCATCTATGGAAGATATCCATCAAAGATCTATCTAGATGTACACTTGTATAGAGTAAAGTAAATCTAGTTTTTCATAAACGAACTTGTCCATAATACATATGTTAGATGAATAGAAAATAAATTGTCTATAATCGAGTGTGGACAAAAATCAAAGAATGTCGACAAAAAAAACTTGTCTATTGATTAATGTGCGTAAAAGCCAGATTCTTTTGTCTTCCTTCCTTCCTATTTTTCTAAAACTCACTCAACACTCACTCAACAATGCTGAGGGCAAAATCGTCCAAATTTCCCTCCTTGTGGCATGTTTTGAAAGGCATTATTGATAATGGTACTTCCACAATTTTGAGTTTCCAAAATGGCATTAATAGATAAAATTCCCTACATGAAATGTCACTCAAATTAGTTATTAAAAAAAATAACAAGAAAATGCTATTTTGGTCTGTTTCACTGTTTGGTCGCAAAAACCAGCAGCTCTTGGGTTGATCCGTTGGATTCAGGTCTAATAAACATGCATATTTGAGATTTTTTTTTAAACAAAAAAACCATTATAATTCTCAATATGAAAATAATTTAAATTTGCTACAATAAAAATCGTTCTATTAAATTTGCAATTGTATAGATGTAAACTTATATAATTGCATTATATCTATACTATTAAAAGGGGAGCATTTTTTATAAGTGTAACCAAACAGAATTAAAAAGAAAATCTACATTTTATGTAATCCTAAACCTATAACCAAATAGAATTATTGACAGCAAAATAAATGATTTTAACAGAAAATAAATATATTAAAGAATCCCTTTAAAAAAGAAACAATATTATGTCATTTTAACAGAAAATATATTTGTACCAAACATTCCTTATGATACAATTAGAATTAAATAATTTAGAACATCGTAATATATTTCAAGATATTTTTTTAAAAAGAAATATAATGTCATTTTAACATAAAATAAATTTGTAATCAAACATTCTTTAGGGGCAATTAGCGTTTAATAATTTAGGAAATCCTATTACAAGAACGCAACTTTGGGTTCCACCAAAAAAAAGAACGCAACTTTGGGAATCCATACAATTTCTTATTAATTATTTAGGAAATGGATTTAATTATTAAAATTATATAAAGGAAACAAGATCTAGATCCTTCACAATTAGTATTAACCATAATTAATATAAAATAAATAAATTACATACTTTGTAATATTTTAAAAGTCGTTTCAAATTAAAAAAATTGTAAAGGAAATCGTAAACAAAATCTAAATCCCCAAAATTACTACTATCCGTAACTAATATAACAAAGCAATTAAAAAAAACTTCATACCAATTACCACACTTGAAAATAGGTAACATAATTTTATGTTTATATATAAAAAAAATTGATTTATATCATAGATACTAATCATAAAGTTCAAAATCTCAAATCTCAATCATTTCCAAAACTAATATTATGGAAATAATTCAAACCCGATTTTCAGCATATTTAATTTCAGAATGTGTCGACAAAAAATAGTATTAAAAACAAACAACATAAAGAAACCATGATAGATTCAGATTTTTTTTTTTTTTTTGGTTCTATTAACCGAAAATGATAAAATCAACATTACATATAATTAGTACATACTTCTTTTTGTCAACAAATAATTAGTAAATAATATAACTACTAGATGGAGACAATAAAACTGAGGAAACAAAAATGTGGATATATGGATAATTAAATTCAGCTTCAACTTTCAAATATAACATAACTGGTATGATACAGAAACATGAAATTTAATAGCTTAATTTAATTTCAACTTTCCTTTTTGTTGCAAATATTAGGATATGAAATAACAGTTACAAAAAATGTATAAAATAGAAAATTAAAACCATTATCTAAACTATTCCTAATAAAAATTCAGGAGGAAAATTTGGAGTAACGAGAATTTTGGGAAACATAAATTCAAGCAGGAGAGATGTGGACCTGCTTTTTTATTAATATAGACTACATGAGATAACAGTAATTCGGAAAATAAAAATAATTATTTAAATTATTCTCAATAAAATAAGAGACAAAAATTTAGGATAACGTGAATTCAAGCAAAACATATACGGACATACCATTTACTAATGTAGATTATGTATAATGGATCTTTTATGGGTTAAATTATTTTAATCTGTTGTGAAGCATGCATAGCGGATGGGAAGTTTTTTTTAGGAAATATATTTAGGTTATCTAGCAAGGGAAGTTTTTTTGTTTTCATCCGGTTTGATAGTTCACAGGTTTAACGGAAATTAAGATGATTACTAATCTGATTCACATTCAACTTGGATTCGCTATCCTGTCGATCCAAAGTTTATTGTGAAACGATTCTTATTTCAAGCATTCATAAACTTAATAAAAACAGACCAATGTATGTTTATGTTACAAATGTTATACGAAATAAATTAACCTACAAATAAGTCTCAATCATTGACCTGTTTTAATTTGTTGGACTAAAATCCACTATCTCAAATGGATAAATTATTATTAAAACCATGGTTATAAGATGGAAAAACATGACACATCTAGGAAAGAACGAGACGAGACGGGTTCCTGTCCCAAAATAAACAAACCACATTTTCTTTACTTTTTTAATGTAGTTGATAACAAAACCAAATCCTATTTTTTTGGTCTAAACTGAATTAATAACAAATAAATATTAAACTGGTATGAATTCAGATTATGAATTTGAATAATATTCCTAATATAATTACATTTATAAACATAACACCACATGTAATATGTTGCAAACATGATATCAAACTTAGTTTTGAAAATCAATCCCGCATGTACGTGCGGGTCCAAATCTAGTATTCTTTATACTATAAAACACAAATCATCTATCCAATAAAATGTTGACACATATATTAAAGCACTAACACTACAAGAAAACAGTCTATTTCTGAGGGACGAAATCATCAATAATCCCTCGGAAACGGCTCTTTCTAACGGATTTCCGACAAAAAAATGTCCTCGGAAATCGCTCGTCGGAAATAAAATGTCCTCGGAAAATCGTCGGAAATTTCCGAAGGATTTCCAAGGGTCAGCTATTTCCGAGGGCTTTCCAAGGAAGCTTAATTTCCGAAGGATTTCCAAGGACGCAAAATTTCCAACGGATTTCCGAGGCAATATTTCCGAGGGATTTCCCAGAGGTAATATTTCCGAGGGATTTCCGAGAGGTGTTGTTTCTGAGAACTTTCTGAGGACATGCTTTTCCGAGGAATTTCCGGCGACGACGGATATTTCGAACCAAATTAAAAATTTGTAATTATAATTACCAAAATATAAATTATACACTATTAATAAAATAACAAAATTCCAAAAATAAGATATCCAAATACAAATTATCCAAATAAATTAAAATTACCAAAAAATTAAAATAGTTTTGAAAAACAAAAAACAAAATACTTTTAGGGAGGCGGGAATTGTCTCGGTGAATTGCTCCGTAATCTTGGATTTTTTTGCTTCAATTCTTCGACCGCTTCATCTTTTTCTTTTATAATCCGGTTAAGATCTTTAAGTTGTTGAACAAGTTCATTATCTCGAGGAAATGCCGAAGAGATACTCCCGTCTTATGACACAAGAATTCTTATACCGGGTTTCCGACCTTAGATTAAAGGAATTTACTAAACAAATTAAAAAAAACTTATAATTTATTATTTGAAATAAATAATTATATAAAGCTAAAGGATATTAAAATATACCTCAATACACAAACGGTTGATTTCTTCTTCCGGGTGGAATCTCCGAAGATGTTTTCGGCCCGGTTGATAACTAAAGGAAAAGTTGTGATAAACTTATACATATATTATGAGAGTAAAATAAGTTAACAAAGTAATATATCATTAAGGAAATTATTTTTTTAGTAGTTAGGTTTACAAATAGTTTATTATGTACACATATATTATAGGAAAACAATTGATGTATCACATTTATTAAAAAATTTGTTTAGTTGTAATCTAACTTTTTATTTTCAGTTATTTTTTAAAACCAACATAATGCTAAAAAATTTAAAACCAAAATCCAATCAAAATGTTTAAAACTATTATCAGAATAATTACAAAATATAAGTTTCTAATTCACTAATTCCAATTAAAATCACAAAACTTATTCCATATCAAAATCTTAATCTTAATTCAAATCCATATCTAACCAAATCCAATCAAGATCTAATTCTATGGATTCCATACCCTAATTCTAACAAGATAGTAACACTAACAACTAGAATCACAAATCAAAATCATTAGAAAATATTAAACTTACATTATTTTGAGATTTTGGATGAGAAGAAGAAGATGGTGACTTGGGAAGAGATGGCCGACGGGAAGGACGGCGACGGAGACACGGCCGGCGACTGGAACGACCGGCAAAGCATAGGAACGACGACGACGGAGAGTTGTTGTAAAACTGGAGCGGCTGAGAAAAGATTGTGTGTTCATGTATAAATATAAATGTTTCCAAGGGAATATTTCGTCGGAAATCCCTTGGAAAGTTTTAGGGCTTTGCCGCGAAAATGAAAAATAGGCGGGTAATAATTAATTTCGCACTGAAATCCGTCAGAAATTCACAAACCCTCGAAAAACCGTCGGAAATTCACTACATGTATAATTGGCCGGTCGAGCGTCTATAATTAAACAAAAAAAAAACCAAAAACCATCGGAAATTCCTTGGTTATTTCCGACGGATTTCCCAGGGAAATCAAAATTTCTGAGGACTTTCCGACGACCCTTTTTTAACAAAGTAACAATTTTGTAGATTTAATGTATCTAAAAGTTGTTTAATGCTATACAAAGACATATTTCTGTTAACACAATTACATTTATATCATATTAGATCAAAAACTACATAACTTCTATAAATATAAATTTTTTACTAAATGTCAACTATATATTATCAATATCATCTCACTAACACTTAAGTGTAAATAATGTGATTTTTCAAGTTTTGTATTTTTTTGCCCTATGATACTTTATTATCTAATTTTATTGACAAATATGGCTTCTTATAGTTTCAAACATTACATGAGATGCATCAAAAGTCCAAAATTTTATAAAAAATCTAACATCCCTTGGAAAGTTCTTGGAAATTTTCGAGGAATTTCCGAGGACAACCAAAGTTCCTCGGAAATCCGTCGGAAATTTCCGAGGATTTTCTGAGGAGTTTAGTTTTTTTTTTAAATCTGACCATATTCATGCACCCTCGGGCAGCATTCGAAAAAAATATTGACGGATTTCTGAGGACTTATTTTTCCCCTAGGAAATCCGTCGAAAATTTTGAAATTTTTCCGAGAAAATTTCGACGAACGTTTTCCTCTCGAAAATTATCGAGGGATTTCCGAGAACCGTTTTTTCATCAGAAATCACTTGAAAGTTTGTCTGAAATCTCTTGGAAAACCGTGACAACCAAAGTTCCTCGGAAATCCGTCGGAAATTTCCGAGGATTTTCTGAGGAGTTTAGTTTTTATTTTTAAATCAAAATCAAAATTTAGACGAGAGGTTGAAAACAAAAATATAAGCATGATCCTAGATTTTCTCTAACTAACGCTATGATTTCAAACTATATATTATTCCAACTTCCACTTCCACGTTCTTCTTTAATCTCAAGTTTTGAAATTGGAGGAACAAAAAAATACCGATCGCATCACGATGATAAAGAGAGCAGTGACAATCTTGAGTCTAGCCAGATGAAAAGTGAGTACCGAGATCAATTACCTACAGGGTTTGCTTAGAGAAAGGTCGTTGAGTCATCAATAGATTTCTCAATGATTTTTAAAACGAAGACGTTGACACATCCTTTGGAGATCTCCAATGGTTTGAAAACGCTCTTCTACTACAAATTCCTCAAGCACATTCAAGTACGTCTTCAATTTTCTAAGTGAAGATAATGTTGTGTATCTTCATCCCTCCATTTTTATATAAGTACTGAATTGTTTTACATTCACCTATGAAAATCCTACTGAAGACCATAATCATGATCCTCATGAAGTTCTTTTTTAATATCTATGATGATTTAGGTGAGCGACATCAGAGATTAGAGAGAGTGGAAGTAATTCAGTCAAATGCAAGGCAATCACTAATTCTTTTATATATCACTTTCTTTTCTGAAATATTTAAAGCAGTTTTTTCGAATTTTATCCACATTTTACCCTCATTTTATCTCCCTCTTTGCTTTTTAGGAAGAATGACACAAAATTCAATGTCAAACACCAACGACCAAAGACATGTTCTGTTCTCATAACAACATGAAAATGTATAACCGCTGTCCTTATCTGATGTGTACCACATCTATTATAACATTTATGAAGTACAATTTTGTGACCACCTATGATTTTAATTTTTTTCCATTGAATACCCTCCACATTTTGTTAATCAAAGTTATCTCACTAAGGTTAATGGTGTAATTAGTGAAGTCGGGTCGGTTTGTTTTTATAATATACTATCCGATTGCAAAAATCGGATCCTACATTGATGCTACAGTTTATTACAAACGGAACATTAATTCCATCCCTATATTAGTAAAAGAGAAATACAAAATAGAATACGGGTCGGGTCAAAATTAAAAAATTAACTCGATTTTAACAATTGTATGCTTCAAAATTGGATATTAAATTGGGTTTGGATACATAAATCAGATACTTTCCATATCTAATTTAAGTATTATATTATTTCCAAAACTAATTTTATGATTTCCTAATATTTCTCTAACTAATTTAATATAATCTATTAAAAAAATATTTTCTTCTTTCACTTTTATTTGATCTTATTTTTAATTTATGATATTATACTATATAATATAAATATTTAATAAAAATTTAACTTTTTTTTTGAATATGTTGCAATTTGAATTTTTCAAAACGAACATATAATACTCAACCACAGTCCATTAAATATTTTGGAAAATGGTTTAAAATCATTATGTATATAAGTATAACCAGTATTAAAACCATTGTTACATAAGCATATTTAAAATTTCAGTAAGTTTCAAAATATTATAATTAAAAGGTTCAAATATATAAAAAAATTAGAATTTAAATATTGAAAATATTTTTTTGGAGACATATTTTTATTGATAAAATATATTATATATCAAACTATGTAAAATTTAGATAGTTCACGGGTTGTTTGTTAAAATCACAATAATAATGCTAAAGTGCGTTATGAATATATTTTTTTACGAAATGAATTTTGTTACGGGTTGGTCCTTCAAAAAATATATTGTAAATATGTAAGTTTTACGTATATTCCTACTTCTGCTACAAAAATGGTCAAAATGAATAATTTATTGACAAATATTATTTCGTGCTATTAAATTTTCACCGTGTTTTAATTGTATCAAAACTCAATATATGATTATTTACTCGCTTTTCCTTTATTATTTTATTTAAACTTATTATACAAATATATGATTCACCGTAATCGATTGCACTGCAATAAAATTAAAATGTAACATATTTTAATCCGTTAAAATTTATATATATATGTAATTATTTCCCCTGCGCTGTAGCGCGGATCCGAATCTAGTACAACCATAATTACAATCGCATCTATCACTAACAAAGTTCCCAAACAATAGCAAAATCTTAACTTCATTCCAAAATTAAAAGTTTAACCTCCTTAACATAAAACATTTAATATTTTCGATTGATATTTTTCTCCCAAAGATACGCCACTATAAAATTCTTAATTTTCTATTATTTAGTATCAACATTAACTACCAACAAGTATATATACGGAATATGCCTTCCTGTATTGTATCATTACTAGATTTTATCCTGTGGTGCACCACGGGCCTAGTATTTTATATGTATCTCGTATGAAAAGTTTAACCGTTATAGTTTATTTATACGTACGGTTTTATACAAAGTTTCTTTACATAAACTTTGATTGCCAACATGAACAATGTAACCTATGTGGTTTATATATTGAAAAATATGCTAGATGCGTACATGTGCTAGAGGAGGAGAGGAATATTTTTTTTTCCTTTTTGTTAAACGAAAACATACTTTTACCCCGTGCTACACCACTGGTCCATTTTCTTTCAAAATTTATATGTAATATTCGTGATTCTGAGTAATGAAATGAGAATTTTTGAGAAAAACCCCATTTGGTGTTTCCGTTTTCAAAAATACCCCTTTCTTCTATCAATTTTCAAAAATATCCCTTTTTATATATGAAAAAATATAAACTCTTATATAATCATTACTACTGGGAGACTAAATCCAAATATTTATAAAGTTCAAAAAGTTATAAACAGCATTTATAAGGTTTTTAAAAGGTTTACAAAGTTTTATAAGATTTTTAAAAGGTTTTTAAAATGTATTTATACGGTATTTATGAAATACATATATAAATTTATACACATATAAAGATAATTTGTGTCTATAAATATAAATATAAGCTTACACATATTTTTTTGATAAATTTCAAATTAGTGTTTTTTGATAAAATTAGAAAGAGCGTTATTTTTAAAAAATATTAGAAAAGAGGTATCTTTTAAATCCTCCCTAATAAAATGATTGAGTTTATAAAGTAATTAATATAAATGTTATAGTGTTATAATAAAAAAATTATAATATAGTTGTATTTGCTTTATGATCTTTCATATTTATAATAATAATATGTCCTACCATATAACCCCGTTCTATGATAGTTTAAACTTTTTATACGCATAATTGTATTTTATATAGATAATAATAATATGGTCTACCATATAACCCCGTTCTATGATTGTTTATTATATATTAGTTTAGTACTCGTCCGATGGACAGGTTATCTTTATTTAAAATTAAATTAAAATTTCTTAGAATTTATAAAAAAATAATTTCCAAATTTTTTTTAAAAAAATTAAGAGAAATTATTTTCATTTGGAAAGAGATTTTATTTGGTTTGAAGTATCAAATAAACGTGTGTATATATATATCTCCTAAAATTCTTTATTAAACGTTAATTATAAAAATCTAGTAATGTCAAATTCACAATCACCAAAACATTTGGGTGCTATTTGGGAGCTATTCACCACTACTCATAATATTGCTAAAATATTTTAAAAAATAACTTAGCAATTATCCTCTAAAATATGATTATACCATTTTATAAAAAAAATTATTTCTTAACTTTCAATTTTTCAAAAAATCATTCTCAGACTATAAAAATTAATTAATTATTATTTAATATGATGGTAAAGTTCTTTCAAATTAACATCAATCTAAAATATGATGTTAAATACAAATATAGTCATTTGTAAATAAATTCATATAAACAACGCACATAAACATAAAGATTCTAAAATAAATTATAGCATCGTTGAGGAAAACATTAAAAAATCTTTCAAATACAAATTATAAAAAACTACATATTTTCTTTAAAAATATTTTAAAATTACTATACTATTATTTATATTGAACTTTGTTATCTTTAAAAGTCATTTTAAAACCTTTCAAAAATTGAGTAAACCTTTTAAAACCATTGTAAATCATTTTATAACATTTATAAACACTTGTAAACCCCTCTTATTTTATTTCATAGAAGGCATAGCCTTTATATACAAAAGAGATTAACCTAAGTATTAACATAAATTACAGAATAATACTTAGACAATATATATTTACATATAACTACTCCTCACTCAATACCCCCGCAAGTTGGAGAGTGGAGATCGAATAAACCCAACTCGGACAGAAAATCATCAAACTCTTTACGACCAAGAGCCTTGGTAAGTATGTCAGCAAGTTGCACCCGGGTTGAAACGTATTGAGGAGCAATAACACCACGAACAATCTCATCACGAATAAAATGACAATCGGCTTCGATATGCTTCGTGCGTTCATGAATAGCCGATTGGTTATCACAATGAAGCGGGATCGGATATGAACAATCAACACCAAGAGATGTAAGTAACTCACGAAGCCAAAGCAATTCACACACGGTCTCGGACATATATAGCTCGATATTCGGATTCAGCCGACGAACGAGAAACAACATCCTGTTTCCGTGTCTTCCAAGAAACCGGAGAACCACCAAGCTGAATGAACCAAGCAGTAAGCGACCGACGTGTAAGTTGACAACCAGCATAGTCCGAATCACAACAAGCAGTAAGACGGAGATCAGTCCCAGCACGTAAGAGAATACCTTGGCCTGGATTATTTTTCAGAAACCGAACCACTCGAAGAGCAGCTTCCCAATGAGCATGTTTGGGATCATGCATGAACTAAGACAAAATATGGATAGCATAAGAGATATCAGGTCGGGTAACACTAAGGTAAATGAGACGACCAACTAACCGACGATAGCGGAACGGATCCGGAAGACTATCACCCGCAGCCAAAGCTAATTTATGGTCTTGTTCAAGAGGATGAGACGCCGGTTTAGACCCAAAAAGGCCAGTATCGGAGATGATATCAAGAGTGTACTTACGTTGACTCAAGTACATACCCGTAGGGTTTCGTGCAACCTCGATGCCTAAGAAATATTTTGTGATTCCAAGATCCTTCATATGAAAACAAGAGCTCAAATACGACTTGAAACCATTAATAACTTCCAATCAGCTGCCGGTAACAATAAGATCATCAACGTAGACAAGAACATGTAGACGGATATCCTCCTTCTCAAACGTGAACAGCGAATAATCTTTTACACAATGTTGAAATCCATACTCTTGTAAAGCAGTAGAGAGCTTGGAGAACCAACACCGAGGAGCCTGACGAAGACCATAAAGAGATTTATGTAAACGACACACTTGTGTCTTATCATCCGTGCGAAACCCCGAAGGGAAACGAATGTACACTTCTTCATCTAAATCACCATGTAAGAAGGCATTATGGACGTCCATTTGATGAACCTCCCAATCCCGAGACACAGCAACTTCAAGAAACGTCCGCACAGTAGACATCTTACACACCGGAGCAAACGTTTCCTTATAGTCTATTCCCTCAGTTTGATTGTTCCCAAGAACCACTAATCGAGCCTTATAACGCTCAAGTGTGCCATCCGAACGATATTTCAAAGTTAACACCCACTTACACGCCAATGCTTTCTTCCCTGGAGGTAAGGAACTAACTATCCAAGTGTCTTGTTCTTCTAAAGCGTCGTCCTCATCACGAACAGCGTTCCGCCAATTTTCATCTTCGAAAGCTTCAGAGTATGTTCGTGGAATGACACCAGCCGAGACCGCAGCAAGGAAGGCTTGATGGTGCTCGGAAAAATTATCACAAGTGACATAGGAGTCGATAGGGTACCAACTAGAATCAACAAAGTCACTATCGGACCCGTGATGTGTAATGTTCGTTACATAGTCACGGAGACGAGTAGAAGGAAACTTCTGCCTACAGCCACGACCCATAGGAGGTTCAACCTCATTAGTTAGCTCGGGAAGATCATCTTCATCAGAAATGCTAGTAGAATCATCCTCGTCAAGTGGAGAAAAAACCAACGGAGAAGGTGAACCAATCGCACGTGCACGGGAAGCGCTAGGTGGAGAAGATGAAGACGCTGGGGACAACGGTAATAACGGAGAAGCCAGGGAAGTCGTAGGTGACGACACAAGCTCAGGAGTCGCCTCGGTAGGGACAGGAGTAGACTCAACCGGGGATATGCTCTTTGTATCAACAATATCATCAAACGGTGTAGAAAAAGACAACAATGGCGAGGAAGAAGATGGAGTATCCGGGGACGAAGTAAGCGACGGCATAAATGGAAATTCAGTCTCGCAAAACACAACATCCCTAGAAGTAGAAACAACTCATGTTTCTAGATCATAGACACGCCAACCCTTTTTCCCAAATGGATAACCAAGAAAAACCGAACGATTACTCCAAGATACAAACTTACCACCGCCATGACGTTGGTTGTGTACATAACACAAACATCCAAAAACTCGTAAGTGATTCATAGGAGGAGAACGAGCATACAAGACCTCAAAAGGCATCTTGCCATTTAAAAGAGCTGTCGGAGTACGGTTGATCAAATATCCCGCCGTGAGAGCGCAATAACTCCAAAACTCTACGGGAAGATGAGACTGAAACCAAAGAGCACGAGCAACATTTAGTATATGATGATGTTTGCGTTCCACCCGACCATTCTGTCTCATGTAAAATCCCTTTTTCACGAAAAAATGTCGTAAGAAAAAGAAACTCCGAACCATTGTCACTACGAATTTTCTTGACTTGTTTGTCAAATTGTCGTTCCACCAAGGCAATAAAATTACGAAGAGTAGTCGAGAAAGAGAAGTAGTACGGTACGGTCCCCATAAATCACAATGAACCAGTTCAAAAACTTCAGAAGTTTTATTGCTACTCAAAGGAATAGATTCTCGTGTTTGCTTGGCACGAATACAAACGTCGCAAGACTTAAAATCAAAACTACTAACACTAGGATCAGATAAGTGTAGCATCTTCATTGCTTTAGAGGTCGGATGTCCCAAACGACGATGCCAAATATCACCAGTCAACACGTCCACAGTTTGAGCCATACACGCATCCGCGATACCCCGAAAGAAATAGAGTCCTTTTTGCTGTTCACCTGCCCCAATCAGCGTCATTGTGGTGCGGTCCTGGATTATACAAATTTTGTCAGAAATTTGAAAAATACAACCACGATCACTAGTTAGCTGAGAAACAGTGATGAGATGGCATTGTAATCCATCCACAAAGAAGACATTGAGCAACTGAAGATGAGACCTTAGAAACACTTTGCCTTGTTTAGTGGTAATAGTAAGACGACCATCCGGTAATTTGATATACATTGGAGCCATATCACACACATTAGTGAGAAACCCAATATCACCAGTCATGTGATTAGAAGCTCCCGTATCTAATATCCATGATTCAACAAAGAACTTATCCGAAAGACGATCTGTAGTATCGGACGAGCGACCGCTAAGCACAGCTCTCAAACGCTTCCATTCATCATCAGTGAGACCACTGAAACCAACACGATCACTCTCCGTAACCATGGAAGCCGCAACATGAACAGGAGCAGAAGCCGTGATTTGATTCACACGAGCTGGTTCCACACGAGAACCAGATGAAGACGATGAGGAAGAAGGTGCTCTTTGGTTTGAAACCTTAGACCGAGGTCTATCTCCCCACCATAACGGATACCCAATCTTCCTAAAACAATTCTCAGCCAAATGACCATTCCTCCCACAGCTATTACAAACCACAGAAGGATCTTTTAACTCAGACTGAGTACGAGTTTGAGACACCGTCTGTACCGCAAAACTCACACTATCGTTCCGTTCTTCAAAACCACGCACGGATCTTCGAGACTCCTCATCTTGAATCACAACTTGATAAGCTTCATCAAGTGAGGGAAGTGGATCACGGGATAACAAAGAGGACTTAACAGCACCAAAAATCGTCCCATCCAAACCCATCTAAAACTGATGAAGTTTGTCTTCCTCACATTCCCGTTCAATTTCTTCAACTGTTTTGGCCCTTTGAAAATCAGACAAGCTACTCCATAGCTTGGTGAGCTTCCCGTAGTATGCCTCAACAGCAATTCCCTTTTGTTGACAAGTAGCTAATTATGCTTTAAGCCTCTGAACCCGTTGACCATTTTTCACCGAGAAACGCTTCTTGATGTGTGTCCAGAGATCATGAGCTATCTCATGATGGGACAATGAACTGCTCAAATCAGGAGCCACCGTAAGTTTGATCCAAGAAACAACCATCGCATTATTTGTCCACCAATCTTCAATATCCTCTGAATCATCGTCTGGTTTGGGTATAATGCCATCCACAAACCCAAATTTCTTCCTTGCACGTAAGGCCAAGCGAATGTTCAAAGACCACTCATCATAATTCGGACCACGTAATGGAGGCTGGGAGATGATAGATCCAGGATTGTCTCCAGAAGAGAGGTCATACGGATCAATCCTTCTCCTTGTCGATGAAACACGTCCGATGCTCTTTACAACCGAAGAGTCATCTCCCAAACCAGTATGATCGGAAGCCATAGAAGAGTAGATCGATTAAGAATAGATCGAAGAGATGAATAAAAGTGAATCGATTAGAGATAAGAGAGTCAAGGATCGTAAATCTAAGAATTTAGATTAGCTCTGATACCATGTCAAGAAACCTAGATTTGTATAAAGGTTTTCTTATTTTATTTCATAGAAGGCATAGCCTTTATATACAAAAGAGATTAACCTAAGTATTAACATAAATTACAGAATAATACTTAGACAATATATATTTACATATAACTACTCCTCACTCAATAAATTCTCCCACTTATATATCTTTATGTATTGTTTTACATTAAACCAGCTTCTCAAAGCAAAGATCCAATTGATGAAGGAATACTTATCAGACATCATATTGTTTGGAAGATAAATGGGGACAACTCTGGGTATTACTGGCTCTGTTCACTTTCTATCGCTCTCCATTTTTGCTATGTTTGTATCTTTTTTTGTCGTCGTCATACATCGTTAAAACAAAGAAATTTTTTTTTTCAAAATTAAACAACACAATAAGGCCCAAACAAATCAGAATTCCATTCATAAAAGCCCGTTTCTCCTTTTGTATTTTTATTATTTCTTTTACGGGAAAAAACCCGAAAAATACCTGATTTAATTTTTTTTTGGACGTTTAAACCTGAACTTTTATTTTTGGAAGAAAAATACATATACTAATTAATATTTCTTATTTAAATCTCAAAAAAAATAAAATTTTGTAAATTTCATACCTACGATCTCAAAACAAAAATATAATTTCAGTTTTACCCCTACCATCTAAATTCATGTTTAAATGATATGGCGGTAACTTTTAAATGATGTTACAAAAACTTTTATTTGTATTTGTTAATAGTTATATTTTAGCTAAAAAATATTTTTTGATATTTTTGTTCTACTATTATAATTTTATTTATATTGATAAATAAAATAAATAGAAAATAAAATAAAATCTAATCAATTTATATAAATTAAAGAAAGTAAATAGAAAGAAAGTTTATAAATAAATTTTAGTTTCACTTACAAATCAATAAATTACAAACTTTTAGGTCATTTTAAATTAGTTTTGCTTACAATTTTTCCAATAGCACTTGAGTAAACTTTGTATTTTTAGATTTTTTGTAATATTTTTTATTTTTATTTTATAAGTAAATAATAATAGTAAAAAAGATATCAAAAATTTTATTTTTGAGTTACAATTAGTTTTATCAAACAAAATTAAAAATTATTGCCACATGATTTATACATCAGTAATTAATTCTTATAATAGTGGTAAAATTGGAATTTATTTTTGTTTGAGAGCATGCGTATGAAAATAACAACCGTTAATTAGTTCAAGTATTTTTCTTCCAAAAAAAGGTTCAGGTTTAAATGTCCAAAATAAAAATAAACCAGGTATTTTTCGGGTTTTTTCCCTTTCTTTTACCCTCAACTTTTATATTACTTTTTTTTTTGGTGAATTCTCAACTTTTATATCCCCTATATAGTAAAAGAGAAGTACACTTTCTCTTCAAAAAAAATAAAGGTGAAATTACGAAAAACATTAAAAAAACAATACCTTTCAACATGTCATTAAGGGTAAAAATGTCTATGCATGCGTATCGGGTCGGGTTATTTTCAAAATGTGTAACCCGAAATTTCGACTTGGATAGTAGAGACAATTCTTATTTTCAGATGCCTAAAATATTGCTAATGGGTTTGCTATTTCGAATGGGCCTGGAGAAATATAATACAGGAAGGATCCGTGTACAACCAATGCTTTTACTCTTTTGGAAATTAAGTGGCATTGGAAATGAATCAATTTGAAATATTAATTACGTTGACTAACGTTGGCTCATTCCACCAACATTTGAAAGGTAAAAATTTAATGGCCATCGAATATTATGGGCCAATTTGATTAAAATTAAATGGAAATAGAATGTGAGAATATTAATAATACGATCATTTTTCTCTTTTTCATAATGTGGAAATATATCTATTTTAAACCAAACAATAACCAAAAGTTATTAAAATGTATTAATAATATATATTTTTGAATATGTTGCAATTAAGTTTACAAAATAGATATATATATTACTCAATTGACAAAGACAATTTTATTATAAATTTAAAATCTTATTAAAATAAAGTTTGAATTTCTAAAACGGGTTGGTTAAATATATTAGTTAAATCTAAGCGGGTTGGTTAAATATTTTCATAAAATTTTATATTATACTTTATTGATAGAAAAAGGTTTAAGACATACCACATCGGCTAAATATTTTGGACAACCGTTTTAAACCATTATAAACATGACCAGTATGCTTCTAACTATGAATGAGCATGAAGTTTAAGTTATAGGGCTTTCAATTTTAAAATTTTTGTTTGGATTAGTAAAGTTATTTATTTGAGCATATAAATTTTAAAAAGTTTCAAAATATTATAATTTTTAAAAGTTTTCAAAGTTTAAAATATAAAATATTCAAATTAAAACCAAATTATAGAATATTTAAAATATTAGAAACGGGTCAGAATATTTTTGCAACGGGTCATAACATGATACACATATCTTAAGTTTTACAATTCAATACTTTGTAATAACAAGAATAAATAATATGCAAAATTGTTCATTTTACGGGTCTTAAAGAACATAATTAAATCAAATTTTAACAATAATACATACAAAATCTTATTAACAACATATATTATTCAAATATTGATTAAATCGAATTTATAAATATGAATAAATTTTACTGATAAACTATATTAAGTAGTTTGCTATATCAATCACGGTACTTCACAGGTTATTTTGTTAAACTCAAAACTATATAATAAAGCGAGTAATCAATAATATTTTTACGAATGTAATCCATTACAGATTGGTTATTCAAAACATATATGCGTTACAGATATGTATGATTCACTATAATCAACTCCATTTATTTAACACAGCTTCATGCACATATTCGCTACTGTTTTTGGATAATAGTCAATACAAACTTATTACAAAAATTAGTTACGAAAATAACAAATTCATAATATACAAATGATATATTTGTATCACTTAGTAAATTAAAACATATGAATAATAACTCGATAACTTTCCTCCGCGCTGTAGCGAGGGTCCGATTCTAGTTATAATATCTTTTGCATCAAATTTCTGTCTTTTTCTTTATAAAAAACAATAATTTAACTGTTTGTTATAAGAAAAGTATCCAAACAATTAATAATATATAGTTGCATTCCAATTATATGAACGATATTCTGTATCTAAACAATCTTTTCATATTAAAAACATTAGATAACTATTATAATATGTACTTACGTACTATCAATTTCCAAATTAACAATTACATTCAAATTATGCAACCATCTACAGTTATCTAACATACTTAAACCAAAATTATATACTACAACTATAACTTTCTATTAAATATTTTATTAAATAAATTGTTCCATGATGTATTTTTAATAACACCGCATATAATGATTTTCAAATAAAAAAACATTAAAAAAATTATAAACATTAATCTTATAAAAATGCAAAATATGACGGGATAGGGTTATATGGTGGGATATGTTCGAATCGATATCATAAAAATTTAAAATATTTTAATTCAGTATTACAATACTGGTAAATCATTCCATCCGATTACACTTTTTATAAGATTACGGCACATACATCCAATAACGCATACTATTCATTATTGCAAAAACACCAAAAACTGTAAAATCTATAATAATACTCAATCTTTTTTTAAGAAACTCAATTTATAATACAAATTTATAAAAATTATAAATATAAGCAAATTAAAAAACAAAAATGGACCTGTGGTGTACCACGGGGTAAATCCTAGTTTTTTGTTAATTTGAAAATCCATGGTTATATTTCAAAGTCTTTCCTAATGGATGCATTACCATAATACCATTGTTGTTACTGAGAATGTTTTTATTTTTTGAGCATTTAACAACATGTCTTTAGATATATTCTTAAATAATCAATGTATGTCCTTTTAATAGAGAAACATAAATTTCATTGCGGTGCCGGTGTGGTGACTCGACATGGATTTTACGCCAGATAAAGGATTGACGACCTATTTCCCCCCGATAACTATTATATCGTATTAGAACTACACAGAACTTTAATCTCGTCTTCAAGCTACCCGAATCGATAGTTATATTCCTATTTCTCCCCAAATCGATAGTTCTCATCTAATTTTCCAATTTTCTGGGTTTGAACGGGTTACGAACCAAACCCAATTAAAACCAACGTAATCCTGGTATAAAACCAAATTTTAAACCCGACTCGACCCTTTAAATGATCCGATCCAATATTGTCTTCTTCACCCGGTTCTTCAAGCAACAAATCCAACTTCTACATAATCAAAAATTGATTTAATTCGATTTAAGACCAGCTTCGATAAAATCGATTGTGAAGTTGTTGTCAAAGAAGAAGAATAACATAGGACTCGATTTAGCGGCAGCTTTCTCTGCTTTCACGTTATCCAAATCAATCGAATCCATTGAGAGAGATATAAGGATTGGAGAAAAAAGGGAAAGAGATGAAGAACAAAATGGAGCAAACTTCTTCTCTCACATCTCCGACGATTCTTCATCTCTCATCTCCGAAAAGCTTCGACGGCCGCTACTCCTTTCTCCATCATCTTTTGTCTCATGATCAAGCTTTGGGACCGTTAAACTCTCACCATCTGTTTCTTCTTCTTCAGCTTTGTCATTCTCCTTCTTTATCGTTGATTAGTGGTGGTGGAGATGATGGTGAGATTGAACAAGGCGCCCCATAGATCCCAATCTCTAAGCACTTTCCCAGGATCCTTCAATTAGGAAATACCACAAGCTTCAATCGCCTGGGAGTCACTAAATGGAGAAGAAGAAGTTGTAATTGAAGGATGAAGATCCAGTTTTTTCTTCTTTTTTTTCCGTCTGGGAGTCACTAAATGGAGAAGAAGAAGGAGGAAGGAAGTGATCTTCTTCGTCTTCTTCGTTTTAATTTTTAGGTTTTTTTTAAACATTAAATAAAAGGTTTAATCATGTTTGACTAAATTAAAATTGAAACCGGGTTGAGATAAAATTTAATTTGGTTAATAAGATTTGTTAATTGGTTAAGAAAATATTAAACCAACAGTAAACCAATTGTTAACCATATAAACCCAGATTTTTGGAAATGTAGGATGAGAAGTATGATATCGAGGGGGAAAATAGTGTAGAACTATCGATTTGGGGAGATATAGGAATAGAACTATCGATTCGGGTAGATTGAAGACGAGATTAAAGTTCTGTGTAGTTCTAATACGATTTGATAGTTATCGGGGGAAAATAGGTCGTCGATCTCCAGATAAAGCTCAAGTCTTCTCAACACAACAAAAAGCTTAAGCCATGACATAAATTATGTACGGTTAGTCGTCAACTTCTTCATGTCTTAAAAGGCTTATATATTAGGACATATGGTTTTCCATCCTGATCTTTTTAGACAATGTTACATAACTCTGTCTTTTTAGATAGTCGTTACATATTTAGTTCTGGCCGGGATTACTTATACAATAGAAATTATAAAAACTTAAATTTGTAGGTGTAAAATATATAGATTTATTTTGTAAAAAAGCCCTAAAATATGTAAAAATAGGTCCTAAATAGCTGTAAAAAATTGTAAAAACAAAAAGGTCTCTGTGCAAATGCACTTGTTGCACATGTGAATCGTCGGGCATGATTACACCGTATATATCATATCAGACATACGAATTATAGTGAGCGACTTTCCCGTACGTACGGGTTAAATACTAGCTTTGATATATTTCTGCAAACAAAAATTTATATTTAATATGATTCAATAAGAACAAATCATCATCATATATTTCAAGATTTGTAGAAATCTCTTTAGCTAAACAATAGCTAAATTCTTATTACAATATAGATCAAAGCAAAAAATCACTAAACATATATTATTTAGTTGGCAAGGTAAAAAAAATAAAAATCTCATTTTCCAAATTCAAAGATGGTATTAGGCCCGTCTGAGATGATACAAAGATTAACGCCTATCTAACACCTGTTAGTTGTTCCGTTATCAGACTTACGATATGTTGTTTTTGGCTTGAACAACTTTGTTTCATGTTTTAATCGGTAAGTCAATGTCTATGTATGATTTAAATGGCTTGCCTGGAAGTTGATGGTTTAATTGGCCGAAATGACTCGGTTCATTTAACCTTTGTAAGCTTATAAAACTCTTTAAAAATCATAAAAAATCTTTTAAAAGCCTATTCAAAACCCTTGTGAATCCTTTAAAAGACCTTTCAATTTTTTTTGTAAACCCTTTTAAAAAAAATTTAAATAAATTGGGCGGGAATTTTTTTGTGGAAATGTTTTTGTCGGAAATTTTTTTTGGGGGGGAAATTTTGGAAGGAATATTTCATCCAAAAAAAGAATATTCTTTCAACTAAGAGTAAAATGGTCATTAAAATTTAAGAGGGGGAAAAAATAAAAATGGCAAAAAGAGGTTAATTTTGCAAAAGGGTATGATAAAAATTTTATTTGAGAGATTTTCTCTTAAATTATTGGAAGTGTGATAATTTTTTAGAAAAAGTTGTGCTACAATCTAAACTATATTACTATTACCGATAGCATTTTTTCAACTACTGATAACATTGTAACAACATTTCTTTTAGGATATTTAAAATTCATTTATTTAGTTTAATTCTTTTCTATTTAATTAATTTTCTATTAATTATGAGTACATAATATGCACTAAATAAACATTTTAAATATATTTAATTTAAAAAATTTGATGAGGTAGATGTGGATGTGGATAGCCTAAATATAAAATTTCATCTTAACTATATTATGTTTCTAAGTGTAACTATTTAATGGTAACTATTTTAACCGTATATATAATGGTTACAATTAAGGTTAAAGAAAATTATAACTATTAACCGATGGTTAATCAATTATAACCGTGTTAACCGTAACCGTGATCATACGTAATTTTTTTAATTTGGACTCTTTTATTAATTCGTATGTTTTGTTAGGCCTAATTATTTATTAATTGGGTTAGAAATATTTAATATCGAAAGCCCACTAATGGCTTAAAGAAACAAAAGGTAAAAATAAGAAATGTTGTTGTTGATGTAATATATATAATAAAAGTAATAAAGGAAAATTGGATTTATTTTATCGCCGCAGTGGTTCATAAGAAAATATCTAGGTTAAGAAGACGATGGCTGGCGACGGCGATTCATTACGGTCCGATGAGACGGCGATTGAATATCCAGTGCAGAAGAAGCCAAAGATAGAGGAAGCCAAAGCCACTGATGATGCGGAGGCGAAGGAAGAGGAAAAAGAAGAAGAAGAAGAGAGAGTGCCTAGTCATTTAATTCCCTTCAATTTCCGCGGAAAGCTAATCTACGATGGCCTATTCTTGGACGAACCCGAATGTAATAGACAGCGAGATCTCTTTTACAAACAATTTGAAGAGTCTGAGGTTATCTCCATAATACCCTAACCTAAATCTCAGTTATGTAAGATGCCTCTGTCTAGAAATATTTTGTATGTGAATTATTGCATCTCTTTGTGCGATATCTATTTGGGCGTGATTTGTAGAGGAGGGTGGGGAAATCAGATATTGAATTCGTCATAGGGACTTAGACTAGAGAGCAGCCTTGTTGTTTTCTCTGTTTGATCCACAATTTCCTGAACTAGATCTTTTCTTTTTCTTTCTTACCCCTATTTGCTGGTTATTGATCTTACTTGTCTTGTTTTTGTATGCATCTTATCATAAGTTTCTCTTTTTGTACTTTCAATATCGTTTGTTGTTCAATCTTTAGGGTTTTGATGTGGACTGGGACAGCTTTGACTACACTTTTAATGTTATAAACTACGATTGGGATCCAGATGTTGATTGTAAACGAACCAATAAAGAGCTGATCGAACTGCTCATACACTTAGCCATTAAAGAACACGATGAAGAATATGTACGTTCGTTGAGAGCTTGGTCTTAATCCCTCTTAGCTTAGTCGTTTGTTCTCTATTCTCCTACTTATCTTGTTTTTGTGTGTTTTGTTTTCTCTCTCTGCAGGGAACACAACTTAAGTTTGTCGAATACGTCAGTGCACTTCTAATACCCTGCAAAGGTTATAATTTTCATATTACATTTTTGGCCATTGATCTTAACTCATCAATTCAAGAGCCAAAATCTTACCAAGCAAAGGTCTACAAGTTTCGCGAAGAGATATTTGTTAAAATGGTCAGGGTCAAACCTACACAATCATGAAGTTTACCAGAGGTATACTGCTCTTCGATCTGCTTTTCTTGTTGTAACCTTGTGTTGCTTCTTGTTTAGTCTAAGTTGTAACCTTTGCTGCATACAGGTCATTCTGATCGAGACAGCTTCAAGCTGCAATCACTCTTCCTTTTGTTCCAAAAATTGTTGGTGGGATGTTAAAGACTTTTTTTTTTCTTTCATTCAGTTGTGTTGTGTACTTTATTGTAATCCAGTGTCTCCGGACATATTGCCTTAGATCAAATCTATGACCTTACTTTGTTGGTCCTCTTTATTAGTGTGATGATACTGAGTACAGTTTTATCATAGTTTTTTGTCTATTTTTCTTAAGATTTAAACGATCAACATCCAATATATAGTAAAAGAGAAGTACATTTTTTCTTCAAAAAAAAATATATGTAAAATTACGAAAAACCTAAGGTATTTCATACCCTTTGGTGTATCATTAAGGGTAATATTGTATATTCTTCCGAGTCGGATCGGGTCAATTTCAGAAATATAACCCGAAATTCAGAGATGGATATTAGCCACATTTAATCGTTTCAAACACACGCTTCTTACTCTTTTTTGCTGATGGGCTGCGATAATTAACGGGCTTCGAAAACATGTATGGCTTGTCATATCAATTTGCACGTAAAGCATCTTCTTTTTTGGAAATATTCAGCATTTGGAAAAAATAATAATATTGTTTCACATTCTAACTAAACAAAAAATCTGTGAACGGGAGTTTGAATATATTTTCCACTAACAACTTTATAAATATATTTAATACCCATCTACATATAAACCGTAATATCTGCTTTACCTTGGTTCACTTTGATTCTATACAATATTGAGATTTTATATCAAAATATCCTTTATTATTTGTTAAATAATTTACCTAAATGATATTATACGCGGTTTTAAAATTTAATATAATAAAACCATTAGATTTAGAGGTTGAGTATGCTCATATTTTACCTAAAATCTGATCGTACATATAAGTATACGATCAGTTGAGTAGACTCATATTTTACCTAAATGATATCCAAACTTTAGTAACAGAGTAAAAACTCATTTAAAAAAACAAATATTACTCAATTGACATATAAAATATTATTATAAACTTAAAACTTTATTAAAACAAAGTTTGGATATCTAAAACGAGTTGGTTAAATATTTTGGTTAAATCTAAACGGGTTGGTCAAATATTTTCATAAAATTTTATATTATACTTTATTGATAAAAAAGGTGTAAGACATACCACATCGGTTAAATATTTTGGAAAATGAATTTAAATCATTATAAACATGACCAGTATACTTCTAATTATGAATGATCATGAAGTGTAACTTATAGGGGTTTCGATTTTAAAAATTTTGTTCGGATTAATGAAGTCATTTATTTGAGCATATAAAAATTTAAAAAGTTTCAAAATTTTATAATTTTTATATGTTTTACAAGTTTAAAATATTTTAATATTAAAACTTTGAAAACATTCAAATATATTAAAAAATTATAGAACATTTAAAATATTAGAAATGATCAGAATGTTTTTGCAACGGGTCAGAACATGATACACACCACTTAAGTTTTAAAATTAAATACTTTTTAATACCAAAATATTACATAAATTATATACAAATTGTTCATTTTTACGGATCTTAAAGAACATAACTAAATCAAAGTTTAACAATGGTACATAAAAAGTTTTACTACCAAAATATACTATTCAAATATTGATTAAATCGAATTTACAATACAAATAAGTTTTAACGGTAAACTATATTATGTATCAACCTAAATAAATCACGGGTTAGTTTGTTAAACTCACAATCATATAGTAGAGCGAGTAATCAATGATTTTTTTCCGAATGTAATATGTTACATATTGGTCATTCGTAACATATATTCGTTACAGACATATGTATGATTCAACATAATCAACTTTATTTATTTAATACAGCTTCATGCACAAACCATACTTCCTACTATTTTTGAATAATATTCAATACAAACTTATTAAAATAATTAGCTACAAAAATAGCAAAATCATGATATAAAATTGATATATTTGTAAAGAAAAATAAATATTAAAAATACTTTTGTATCACTTATTAAATGAAAACATATTAATAACCAGATAATTTTCCTCCGCGCTGTAGCGCGGGTCCGATTCTAGTTAAAATATACAAAACCTCAATCAAATTCATGTTAATAGGTTATACGTGATTATGTTTCTACAATGAATGTCTTCAGATGATGTCAAAATAAAATAATAATTAATGTCTACAAACTTTGCTGGTATAATTGGAGAAAACCATATCAATAAACCGGAAAACCGATTAAACCAGACCAATTATGTATGAATCCATTTTTAATTATCTTCAATAACTGACAATGGTTACTCGTTGTCGTTGGCCTTGTGGATTCAAGTCTTCAATTTGTATTCCTCCTTCTTTTAACCAATCACTTAATAGATAGATTCTTTCGATGGAGAAAGAATACAAATCCTTCTTCTTTAATGTTTTCTTCGACTGGCCTTAATCTCTCTTTGTATGGGAGTTACGTACGTTTCTCTTCTTGTCTTAATTGTGATTTTCTTTTATGCCACATAAGGAACACTTCTTCTCATTTGTAACTGCCAAGACCCACAAAAGTACACCCTTCATTATTGGTTTATAGCTGTGCACCTTTTTATGTGGTTTATAATTTATTAGCTACTGTTGCTATATGCACATATACAAAACCAATAACATGAAGGATGTACATAAAGTAAGGTAGAAGCATTATCAATAGAATTATGATAGCATGTTACCACCACATTCAAATTAGACTATCCCTTTACATTAACTAGATTTAGCACAAAATGTAAAGTTGAAAATTATGGTCTTGCATGTATGTACCTAAGCTAGCTTCCTTCAAGGATACTCTTGACATAAATTGGCACTCAACACCTCAAACAATGAGATAGTAATGTGTAACTTTACGATTCCACTGATGATTAGAACAGTCGCACAACAACTGAGTTTTTTTGGGTTACTAGTTCTTTGGAGAGGGGCCAAAGATTTTAATAATTTTTATCGCCTCGCCATTGTTCAATACGAAAGGGTTTGGCTAATTGGCTACATACATATCTAGTCATATTAGTTGGTCCGAAACCTTAATTTCCTAGCAAATATTATATAGTGCATGTCTGCAAATTTTTTTAGAATTCTTTCCTTAAAATCTAATATTTTTCATAGTGGTGCATATCTACTAATATATAAAAAAATTTCTTAAAACTATTATTTTTTATCATCCTGAAATTAATTACATTCAACTTGTAGATAGGATCGTACGTAAAAAAAAAAGTAAAAAACAAAGAAAAGGAAACAAATACCAAGAAGAAGATTGAAGTATATCCTAATTAATAATATATCATCCTTTTTTTTTTGTCATCAATAATATATCATCCTGAAATTTAATTACATTCAACTTGTAGATAGGATCGTACGTAAAAAAAAAAGTAAAAAACAAAGAAACTGAGACAAATACCAAGAAGAAGATTGAAGTATATCCTAATTAATAATATATCATCCTTTTTTTTTTGTCATCAATAATATATCATCCTGAAATTTAATTACATTCAACTTGTAGATAGGATCGTACGTAAAAAAAAAAGTAAAAAACAAAGAAAAGGAAACAAATACCAAGAAGAAGATTGAAGTATATCCTAATAATATATCATCCTTTTTTTTCCTGAAATTTAATTACATTCAACTTGTAGATACTAGATAGGATCGAACGTAAAAAAAGTAAAAAACAAAGAAAAGGAAACAAAAATTAAAAAGAAGATTGAATCGTACAAAAATAGAAAAAACTCGTGGGAAACTAAGTAAGTTTTTTCTAAGGTCAGTGTATGAGGTCAGTGTATGATGTGGCGGAGAATCCCATAATCTTATCTTCTTACACAGATTAACCAATTGTAAGCAAAGAAAAAAAAAAAAAAAAAAAAATCTATATATTATTGCCTCTAAAAGTCTCACAGTGTCACCACACCAACGTAAACACAAAAAAAGCTTGAGTTGATATGTCTGGAACAGAACAAATCATGTCAACTAAGTTTAACGGCGTTGCCTCACCCACCACTGTCCGAGCTACCATCGTCCAAGCCTCCACCGTGTACAACGATACACCCGCCACTCTAGGTAAATAATTAATCAATCTTTTTGTAATGTTTTTGGTTATGTTAAATTTATGTAACGCTCTATGTACTTGGAGTTTGTAGAAAAGGCGAAGAAGTATATCGAAGAGGCCGCGAGCAATGGATCGGAACTGGTCGTGTTCCCGGAGGCGTTTATCGGAGGGTATCCTCGCGGTTTTAGGTTTGGTTTGGCTGTGGGAGTTTTTAACGAAGAAGGCCGTGACGAGTTCCGCAAGTACCATGCTTCAGCCATTCCAGTTCCTGGTATGAACTTCTTGAATACTTAACCTTTGACTAGCTTATTTTTTTTGTTTTGTGGGAAAAAGTCAAGTTTAAAATGTTTTTTTAATATGTATACATAACCTTTTCCAATAAACATATCTTTGATAAACGTCAATTTTTATGTTACACAAGTATTCAAAGTATATACACCACCCCGATTCTTAAGATCTACTCCTATATTGTCTAAAAATATACGAATATTCAGATCTTGATTTTAAGTTTCATGATCTGTGAAAACTTGGACATTGATTCATCCTCGATTCGTTATCCAACTAGCTAGTCCGTCTACAAAAAAAAAATGATATGAGAATTGGATTAATGTTATTATTTATTGATATGATACTCTTTACCTTTTGTTTTGGTTTTGTGATGAACCTGTAGGCCCTGAAGTAGAAAAACTGGCGGACATGGCAGGAAAAAACAACGTGTACTTGGTAATGGGAGCGATAGAGAAAGATGGGTATACACTCTATTGCACAGCTCTTTTCTTCAGTCCACAAGGTCAGTTCTTGGGTAAGCACCGTAAGCTCATGCCCACAACCTTGGAACGTTGCATATGGGGTCAAGGGGACGGATCAACCATCCCCGTTTACGACACTCCCATTGGCAAACTAGGTGCTGCTATTTGCTGGGAGAATAGGATGCCCCTTTACAGAACTGCATTGTATGCCAAAGGTCAGCTTTTAATTCAATGTAGTGCACCACACACACCTATGCTTTTAGTAAAAGATTCCTTACTTTTTTGATTTTTGGCTCTAGGCATTGAGATTTATTGTGCACCTACTGCTGATGGTTCGAAAGAATGGCAATCGTCCATGCTTCACATCGCGATCGAAGGTGGATGTTTCGTGTTGTCAGCTTGCCAATTCTGCCAGCGTAAAGATTTCCCTGAGCATCCTGATTACTTGTTTACTGACTTGGACGAAAACAAAGAACAAGATGCTATTGTCTCCCAAGGTGGAAGTGTCATTATTTCACCTTTGGGACAGGTTCTTGCTGGACCAAACTTTGAATCCGAGGGTCTCATCACAGCTGATCTTGGTAAAACACATATATACTCTTCTTTGGTTTTCATCTTAGGCTATAGAAAAGTATATGTTCTTGAGCTAAACATATCGATAATGTTCATTTTTTTTTCCATCCAGATCTTGGTGAGATAGCTAGGGCCAAGTTATACTTTGATGTGGTCGGACACTACACCAAACCAGATGTTCTCAGCTTGACCGTAAATGAGGACCCGAAGAAGACAGTTACATTTGTGTCAAAGGTGGAGAAAGCAGAGGATGCCTCAAACAAATAATCATATATTTTGGTACTCCTCAGTTGATATTAGTCACATGTAGGAGTCAAGTTCAACATGTTATGTTGAGTTTCAAAATTTATGACTAAAGTTTGTTTTTTTTTTCTTTTCTTTCAATAATTGAAGAGGACCAATTGGTAAGATCAATGTTTGAGAAACCAATCGGTTCTCTTCTCTTGTATTTCAAGATTGTGCTATTTTTAAGTTTGAGTGTTGTGTAGCCGTAATACCAACCATGTAGCCAATTGTGACAAAATAATAAGGCTTTGATTTCAGTTATGTTCTTCCTTTGTTTTGCTAACACATATCTTTACATTAAAAATGTATAATTAGTTGCTTGAGGGTAAAAAGAAAACAAAATGTATAATTAGTTGCTAGTATGGAAATGAACAGCTAGTGTATACAACTAGCTATTACACATACTACTCAACATGCAACATACTTAATAATCACACTCTAAAAATAAAAATCAACACAACCCTACGAAAATCTTTAAGCCTATACAATTCACCAAACGCGTTTTAGAAAATCGTAATCATCACTGACCAAAATATTCAACAATAGAACATCATATAATAATTATCTTGTTTATAAAGTGTATAAATTAACTACTATTAAACAAAATATCAAGGAAGCTCGACAACCTTTTTCTGATAGAAACCGAGTGTCACCTACTCATTATAACATCGTACACGACCAATTTTAATAATCTAAATAATCGAATTTGGCACGTTGATATATATATAACAAATAATATCATAAACAAAGCAAAGAATCACAAAGATGATCTATATAAATGGAGCTACACTGATCACTAAACCATGAAACAATCTGCTAAAACTCATTAGACATGGGACTTAAGACAAAGCAAAACCTCTCCTTTGGGTTCATCTTCGTCCTACTAGTTGGCTTTTTCGCAGTCTCTTACGCTTCTGTTCCTCGGAAACTAAATCCACATCAACGCATCGGTTTCTTGAAGCCTTTACCAAAGTTTTTTTAACTTCAAGCCTTTACAAAAACCCTTCCCCTTCATCAAGCCCTCACCAAAAGTCTTGCTCCCCAAGCCACTCCCAGTTAGTCCAAAACCAGTCAAACAACCACGACCACGACCACCAACTCCAGATTTCGATCCTCCACCTGATGTAGCCCCGCCTCCTCCCCCTCCTCCTCCAAACTTCTTCAAGCCTCGACCTCCACCGGATACTCTAAAGTCCATCACCGTCAAGCCTCTACCGGGTAGTCCAAAGCCGGTGATCATTGTCAAGCCCCCACCTATACTTCCTACAGTCCCCTAACCTTTGTTGTAGTCAAAGGCTTGATGTTCTCAAGATTTTCTAAGATTTGTGTGTGACAGTGTGAGTGTACAAGAATGTGAAATGATTTATGTTTAAGATCTCGAGATATAGGTTATAAAATATATATATGACTTAATTTGCTTTATGCTTTGCAAGTATATTTATGTATCTCTTGCTCTTTAATCTAAATTTTTTTATTAAAAGAAGAAAGTATATTTATGTAACCTTAAAAGAGTCTCTTATGTATGTTGAATCGTTGACCAAATATGTCTGACTGTTAAAGCAACAACATGAACTGGACTTTTCTATTGTTTTTCTTTCGACAAGTATTTGTATTATAAATTACAGAGTCAAATACATTGAAAGGTACATCATTCTTCATAAGCGCACCAACAAAACCCATTAACTAGCTCAATACTACCCATCATTCTTTAGCCTTTTAATAATTTAAGATTGTGGCCTTAAAACATTTAGAGACGGCTCTGCTGACAAATCTTACAACAAAGAATAAGATGATTGTAAATCCTTTAACAAAAAAAATGATTGTAAATCCGTAATTGGTCAGGCTTATCGTATCCGTTCCTGATTGGCTGATTGATCTTTAACTTGCATGCAAAGTCATAAAGCATTCTTGAAAAAGATATCGAATCTTTTTTGTTTTCTTGTGTGTCTTAACTCCGCGCTCCTATAAGAAATCACGAAACAGAGAGATCTTGGACGAGAAGGTATAATCACTTTTCATATATAGTTGATGTGCCAAGAACTGATATTACTATCTTATAAAGTGTTAGGGCTTTTTAGAGGGTGCTAGTTATAAAATAGGACCTCGTTGAGGCCCAAACCGTTATTGTAAGTTATAAACAAAGAATAGAGAAAACCAAATCGGGTCGTCGTCGCAACGTTGCGTCTCCGCAGAGCTGTCACAAAGGCTGAAAGGCAGCAGTAGTTATTGATTGGTTGAATTATTAGAGTAGTGATTAAGTATCTTTTAAGGACTCAAAAACTAGTAAGTCGTATTTAGACTATGAGCTGTTTGATACACACGTTTACATTCCCTATATGTATCAATATTGATTTAATATTATTTAAGATATCCCAAACTGATGATAATTACATGAAAGCACACTTTTACTTCATGGAGGGGGAAAAAACCCTCTTTGACGCGGACACCTAAATAAATTTGATTATGTTCAAGATTAACTATTTTAAGATTTCAATTCACATTGATAACTATATTTTTCTTCGATCACATAAATATATAGCACTTAAACTGTTACTTTTTCTAGTAAGCCAGTAAGGTGGTAACTGGTAATATGATTGTTTCATGTACTCATTATTTTATTGGCAAGTACATATATATGTTCAACAAAACTTGATCCTAAATAGATATAGTTTAAATTCTACTTTGAACAAAAATGGATACTACTAAAGATTTGTATGTTCTGTCTGGAAGAGTTTTTGGAGAGTTGACATTGATATGTAAATGAAAAGATAATCCCGATAATTAGGGGATTTCTTACATGATTAATAAAAGAAAAAAACTTAATTATACGTTGGCCCAAGGATTCAGCATAGATTTAAAAATGGTTTGGCCACATGCAGAGAGATCCATGCATGTGAATTGTTTTCTATACAATTACAAATCTTACAACGCATCTACGATTCATTCCTTACGTGACATTATCCCATTCTTTTAAACTATAACAAAACAAATTCTTAATTTAGATGATCTGATTCACGGGCTACATTATTTTTACTAGGCGACAAAATTTACCCACAAATTTTGGACTCGCCTCCATACAATACTTCTCTCGTAAAGTACAACAAATTGTTAGATTTTGTATTCCCACTTAATGTTTTTAACGAATTATATTCTAAAGTTTTTGTATTAGTACTTTGACAGAACTATTTCAAATCATCGTATATACTTGCCAACTATATATAACACCCTTTATATATATGTTACCGACTCTCAGAATATGTCATGAAAGGACAAATCTATGCCATAAGGAGATCAATATATATTAAAATTCATCAATCACGGACATAACAGTTAACACAGTCGCTTTTCTTGTGGAAAGCTGAGATCTTAACAGTTAAAACGTAAACCAAGATTTAGTTTATCTAAACTAACAAGATCGGTTGTATCAATCCTGTAGGTACGACATAGACTGCATCAATGTAGATTCTCGTTTAGACAAGTTTTTAACTGGTCTGCAATGAATGGTTTATGATTTTTATATGTATCAGTAGGTCTTTTGCTTTCGAGTTTTGACATTTAAAAGAGGAAGATAGTTAAACATGTTTTAAACTTTTTGAAATATACGTGCATGCATGGCTTGTGAAAAACGTTTTATCCCCGTGGTTAATAGAAAGCTACTAGTAAGAAAATAAATATCTTTGACATGAGTAGACATATAATTTTTAAGTCTTTGGTTCTGCATAGCACACATCGCCTGACATGATCTGTAATCTATATTTTGTTGCGTAATTTAATTTAATAATACATTTTTGACCACTACCATTATTTTGATATTGATTAATACATAAAACATAAACTAGCTAGCTAGCTTTGGACCTATCTACAACAATTTGATTCTCTTTTTCTCTATTTCCGTGTTTGCTATGGACAATATCTAAAGCTACAATATAGATAGGTATAGACAAAAATACTATATATTCCAAAACATTTTGCCTAAATTCCTCATGTAACAACATATGGACCCAATCATCAAAGGAGCAAGATAAGAGGAAGGATCTCTTTCTATCTTTGTGGGTTTTCAGAAAACTGAAAGTGCCTATTTAGTCAAATGATAATGATAACTTCCTTCGTTAGTTGTCTCAAATGGTAATCAAACAAGGCTGTGCCAATATACATCCTTTGTTGTCTCAAATAACTCGTAGAAATGCTAACAACCCACTCCATCAGAAGATTAAAGTAAAACACAATTCTAAAATAGGCTATAACATATTTGGTTATATAAACGAATAAGTCTTAAACTATTTACTTCTTATGACCAAGTGACAATATTGTAATCATATTATATAGTCTCAACTTCAATCATCTTACTCGCAATTTGACACGTTCATATCATCACGGATGATGATAATGATCGAGAACAATTTTATAATAGAGAAAATAAATATCTTTGAGATTTGTTTTTTCTATAAAAGGAAGAAGTCACTTAACAGTTTAACGCACTTCATTACCTGTTCACAAACCCGAACCCTAAACCTCAACATGGGTCTTCTACACAAGCAAAACCTCACCTTTGTGATACTCCTCCTCCTCGGTCTCCTCGTCGTCTCTTATGCTTGTGACTGTAGTGACCCTCCTAAACCTTCTCCACACCCCATTAAACCGCCTAAACATCCCGTTAAACCGCCTAAGACCCCCACTGCCAAACCACCTACTCACACCCCAAAACCACCCACCGTTAAACCACCTCCTCATACCCCAAAACCGCCCACCGTGAAGCCTCCACCTTCATGCCCTCCACCTCCTCCCACTGTGAGGCCTCCACCACCCCCTACACCGTTTACTCCACCTCCTCCCACTGTGAAGCCTCCACCACCACCCACCGTGATGCCACCACCACCTCCAGGTCCAACACCAGAGACGCCATGCCCTCCACCACCCCCTCCACCAACCCCATGTCCACCTCCACCTCCACATCACGTACCAACACCTAAACCAGAGACTTGTCCAATCGACGCACTGAAACTAGGCGCGTGTGTGGACGTGCTAGGTGGCTTGATTCACATCGGACTAGGGAAAACTTACGCTAAGGCAAAGTGTTGCCCACTTCTTGGCGACTTGGTTGGTCTTGACGCAGCGGTTTGTCTCTGCACCACCATTAGAGCGAAACTTCTCAACATTGACCTCATTGTTCCCATCGCTCTTGAGCTTCTTGTCGACTGTGGTAAGACTCCACCACGTGGCTTCAAGTGTCCAGCTCCCGTAAACAGGGCTCCTGCCTTGGGTTGATCTCTTTTGTGTTAAAAAATTTGATACGATAAAAATTATCAAGATCTAGATTCTTCTCTTTATGTTTTGCGATAGCGAAAAGAGCAATTTAAAGGATCTAAATATCGTTATACATTTCTCTAAAAAATTTTATGTAATTGTAAGGTGATTATGTACGTTGAAATAATGTTATACGAAACTCGATTTTTAAAAGGACAAATTCACTACGGCAGTGGTCATTAATCGACGTGTACATGTGGTGTATGTCGTCTTTGACGACCTTCAATTCTCCCATACTAAGTCAGTCAAAATAGACATATAGTATGTATTCTTATATAGACAATTAGAATACAACCAAAAAGATGGCCCTGTCCCGTTTTAAGATTCCAAGGAGTACAATAACAAAGAGTTCGTGTCACATAGAATGTGGTGATATCTTTGATCACCGTCACCAATTCAACGCCCTATGTATCTTTGCGTTATCTTATGAATTTTTTTCCCTTGCTTTGGATTGTTTATTTGTATTATTTCCAAAATACTATTATGTAGCCAATAAGGTTTTCGAGAAAAATAATATTTTTAATAATGAAGAAATATAGATTTTGATAGGTTTTGTTAATTATCATAGAAAATCTAAAATTATTTTTTATTGGTCTTTGATTTCTGAACGTGAGATGAAATTTTTTTTCCTTTCCTTTTTAGGTTTTTGAAAATTTTAAAGACAAAAGTCAAAATCCAAAAGTCAAAATTCACTTTTACATGTGCAAACATTCATGGCCTTAGCGATATTAAAAATTGCAAGTGAATTAATATTTGATCAAAGATATTTTCTACACCTTGAATGGTTGTTGTTGTAGAAATCGTTTTTGGTTTTACTTTCGGCTACTGGACTCTCGCCATCTAGGGTGCGGGAGCTGCCTGGTAATCCCTAGGTTGCAGCACGTCCGGTCGTTAACTGAGATTTTGAGAAAGGAAGATTTTCTATAAAATAAAAAATTTAAATTGAGTTTCAAGAGGTTTTACTAATTCCTTTAAGAAAATCCATAAGTCTGTTTCAATGAGCTTTTGAGTTTTTCTTCTAGGAAGTTTTTGTCTTTAATTTTCCATTTTTTTTTTTTTTAAATTATCATTCAAAATCTAAAACTTATAACTAAAATTTATTATCTAAAACCTATTTAAAATCTCCTAAACATTCATCAGAATTTGACGCCGGCCTTATAATATCATAATTAATATGTAACAAAAATTTTATTGGTTGCAAGTTCTCTGACATGTGCATTATCAAACAACTATCTACGGAAGAATAATTGTTTCATCAGACTTTCAATTGTAAGTTTGATTTATGTGTCTAAACGTGATGACATAGTATTATTCACCTTATAAAACATTTGCGCAGAAATCACACAATTTGACAATCAAAGTTGATAAGCATCATAGCATCCATGAAAGAAGAAGACATTTATGGAGTGAAATTTTTATTTTTGATTATGTCATAGCTGAACACTACAAGAAAAACATGAAATTCCTACGACCGTTTGGGTAAAAATATGGTAGGAAACAGACGTTTCTTACCAAATTCCTACCAAAAAAATGGTAGGGAATCGCCCGTAGGAAATCGAAGATGGAAAGATTATGGTAGGAAATTTCCTACCAAAATCGTGCCGAAGGAAATTGTGAAGGTAACCTTGAAGGAAAAGGGAAGGGTAGTTCTGACGTGTTTCCTACCACTAGTGGGAAGGAAAAACGATACCTTCTAATTTCCTTCTAAACGCTTTCCTTCCAATTTCCTTCGAAACCACGTTTCATTCTACTTTCCTTCGAAACTATTTCCTTCTGTTTTCCTACGAAAATTTAATTCCTTGTAATTTCCTACGAAATGTTTCATTCCAGTTTCCTACAAATTTCCTTTAGCTTTCCTTCAAACGTCGACCCTGCAACATTCCTTCGGATACTTTGGTAGGAAATAATAAATATCCAATAACTAAATTATTCTCGTTTTCATCGATTGTTAATTATATAATTCACCAAAAAATATATTTAAAACGATTTAGATAACAGAAAAGTATTTTACACAAACGTCAATATTACAAACAAAGTTTAGAAAAGCAAATCATCTAAAACAGAGACAAACAACCATAAAACCATAAAAATGTTGAAGATTTTTTGAAAATTAGAAATTATTACTCTTGAGTCTCATCGTCGTCATCTTGAGGATTCTCCGGAAAAGTAGGTGGCCGCAGATCAGGAAAGCGTTGGAAGAGAAGCTTGTTGCATTCCATTAGATACTTGATTTGAAGA
>NW_006238917.1:10111581-10184506 GCF_000375325.1 Capsella rubella | reverse complement strand
CGGAGTTCCCGAGGAAGACGAGCATCCTTCATCCAAAAGAGTACCAAGGCCGTAGCGTTTTCCTCTAACCTTTGGAACAACCTGTCAAGTAAACAAACCAAAAATCTTCATCGTTGTTTGAAAGTTTGCAAAAGAAAAGCTTAAAGGGAGGAATATAATTCGTACTTACTTTACGCATAACAGAGTTAATCTCCTCAGGTGTAAGAGGATTAGACTGAACCGAGTCTTCTCCTTCGGTTTGGCGTTGCGATTGGAGGAGCTCTAACTCACTTGTAGCCTTCTCGAGATACTGCTTTGTCTTCAAGTCACTTATTGTGCGTGTCTTCTTATCCAAGTGTGTTTGTTCCATAAAGTGTAGAACATTAGGCTCCTCACCTAACTCACTTGTCTAACACATACAAACAAAACAATAAGAGAAAGACATTAGTCACTCTTGTTAACCGAAAAAAAAGATTTAGGAATTATAAAGATTATGAAAGAAAACTTTATAAATTAAAAAAAAAAAATACGGAAACAATTTAGGAATTGATTTTAACAACAATATAGAAAAATTACTCTGACTCGGAGTCTGATCCTGAAGACGCAGGCTCTGACTCTTCTTCAAACTCTCCAAACTCTTCTTCTATAACATCCAAAATATCATCGCTTATGGTCTCTTCCTCTAATTGGCCAGAGAAAGTGTCATCATGTATAAGTTCAACAGAAGATATGTTCCCTGCATATGTCTGTTGCAAAGGACCGTTCTCCATAACACCATGCACGCTACCTCTGGGGCTTATTTGTGTAACCGTAACCCACGAATCTTGTTTTTTTGTAACGCGAGGATATGGAATGTAACACACTTGGTTTCCTTGTGATGATAGGATGAAAGGATCATACCTATCAAGTTTCCTTGACGTTCGTACGGCAGTTACTCCAAATTTGTCAACACGAACACCCCTTCCGATAGATGGATCGTACCAATCACACATAAAAACTATGCATTCATGGAAAAAACAATTTTTTTCTCTTTCAATAAATTATAAAAAAAAAAAAAAATCCCAAGTGTTTAAAAAAATATTTTTTTTTGAAGAGATAGATGTCTATACGAGAGAGTCTAAGAGAGATGTGTATAGAATGAGATGAGTGTGAAGAACCAAATGAATCGGTTGAGTTTTTATATAGGGAGAAAATTTTATGTTCCCTACTCTTTTCCTACCAAATTTAACACTGTTCCACCCATCCCACTCAATTATACACTTACCCACTTGTTACAACTTGTTATCCAACTTGTTACCAACTTGTTATCAACTTGGGTGTCTAACTTGAGCGTCGAAAACTAACCTTCCACTTTCCTACCAAAATCTTTCAAACAAGTTTTCCTATATATTTCCTTCGAATAATTTCCTTCAACTTTCCTACAATACCATTTCCTTCTCTTTCTCTTCCGTTTTCCTTCGCCGTTACCTACAAATCTTTAGCAGCAGGAATTTGGTAGGAAATTTTCTTACCAATTTCCACCCGCGTATTTTCCTACACTATTCTTCCCTCTTTCCTTCTAGTATTTCCTACGAAAGTAATATTTGTATGAATTTGGTAGGAAAATTTCCTACAACTTTCACACACGCTTTTCCGTAGTAAATTCCCTTCTGCTTTCCTTCGCGTCGTTGTTTTTGTAATAAATGTGAAGTATTTTGGTAGGAAATATTTCCTTCCAAATATTTTGTAGGAATTTTCGTAGGAAATATGCATGTTTTCTTGTAGTGGAATACCATCCATTTTGAGGTGTTAGTAAATGTGATGTCAATATATTGACAAATTAACCATATAGTCAACACTAAGCATGTGGGAAAAAAAAATCTAGTCAATTTTTTTTTAAAATGAACTAATAAGGCACCATGAAATAGATGATTTCCATATCAATCCAAAAAATAACCAAATCACAAAATGTTCAGTTGGGTGAGGCATGTAATTGTATAATCATACTTAGCGTTAGCATATAACGCTTTGATGCTTTTTGGCCCATTCCTAATTAGGCCCATTAGTTTATCTCTTTTTCGTTTCGTTTCTCTTTTATTTTTCTTGTAAAACAAGTTCAACAAGTTCGCAAGTTTTGGTTTAATCGAAGCACCAAGCTTCTTCAGCGAAAATCAAAGAATCGAGAACCCAGAAGAAGACGAACTGTGATTAAAACTTCTCTTCAGGTAATCTATTCACTCACCATTCCTTCAATCGATTTCGTTCTTTCTTCCTACTGTTTATGATCGTACCATCTTCGAATACATGGTCTTTCTTACTTGTGGGATCTGTGTTTGTCTTCAGTCATGAGTGCGTTGCTGTAAAATCTGAGTGATTTGTTCGATTCTTTTGATTTGATCATATTTTTTTGGCGTAGATAAACCCTAGCTTCACGCGATTCTTTGGTACAATGTAATTTTGTGTTTTTTTTTTTTAATATTTAACTTGAAATCACTGAATTGTAATGTGTATTTTGATGCGTGATTCTTTGTGCTCTCGTCTTCTTTAACCTTTGATAGTTTCTTATACACTGTGAATTTGTATTCTTGTTCACTAGAAGTCCAAATGTAGCTGAATGGTTGATTTGTGACCATTGGAGTCTGAGAAATAGATTTTTATTCATTTAATCAGTGTTCAGAGATTCATATGTAACTTAGATTTTTGTATGACGTCAAATGTATAGCTTAGATTGTTATGCCTTTCTGAGAATATCAATTGCACAGAACAATGACTTAGGCTCAGCTTTGTGAGAACTTGTGAACTTGGTATCTCTTAGATCTGTTTTATTGCTGTTCAGTTTTCTTTGGAAGCTACCCATTATCTTGGAATGAATAAAGATTGAAAATTTCGCTGATATAGTTTGATTGGGGGCTTCTTTCTTTTGTTTGGTGTGCAGCTGTTTAAAAATGTCTCGGAGGTATGATAGTCGGACTACAATTTTCTCACCAGAAGGTCGTTTGTACCAAGTGGAATATGCTATGGAAGCTATTGGCAATGCTGGTTCTGCTATTGGAATCTTGGCGAAAGATGGAGTTGTGTTGGTTGGGGAGAAGAAAGTCACTTCTAAACTTCTTCAGACCTCTTCATCAATGGAAAAAATGTACAAGATCGATGACCATGTGGCCTGTGCTGTGGCTGGTATAATGTCTGATGCCAACATTCTGATCAATACTGCTCGAGTCCAAGCTCAGCGTTACACTTTTATGTACCAAGAGCCAATGCCCGTTGAGCAGCTGGTTCAGTCTCTATGTGATACCAAGCAAGGATACACGCAGTTTGGAGGTCTTCGCCCATTTGGAGTTTCCTTTCTTTTCGCAGGCTGGGACAAGAACCACGGGTTTCAACTGTATATGAGTGACCCAAGTGGAAACTATGGTGGATGGAAAGCTGCAGCCGTTGGAGCAAATAACCAAGCGGCTCAGTCTATTCTTAAGCAAGACTACAAGGATGATGCAACGAGAGAAGAGGTGGTTCAGCTCGCTATCAAGGTTTTGAGCAAGACGATGGACAGCACAAGCTTGACAGCTGAGAAACTCGAGCTTGCTGAGGTGTATCTGACTCCATCAGGAAGTGTTAAGTATCATGTTCACTCGCCTGACTCGCTGACTAAGCTCTTGGTGAAGCATGGTGTGACGCAACCAGCTGCTGAAACTTCCTAATCTTGAAACACTGGTCATAGCGTATTTTATCCAACATTCTGTGTTGTAGTTCCTCATTCGCGTTTCTTTTACTTTGGATTAAAAGATATCGTATCAGTAACAGTTACCACTCTGGTTATGACATGATACATGTGATTGATGATCTTTATTTTCGTTAGGTTTATTTTGTTATGAATCGAATCAAAACCTTTTAATTCTGCAATCTTGTTTTGTCTTTTCTCCAAAAAGCAAATCTCAAGTTAAACTGATAAAATGCTTATTAGAGGAACAAAACAAGATAAGCAATAATAAAACGAGATTTCATGATTATTTAATTACTTTCATTCTTTTCATTTTCAGTTTTATCCATCATTTTAATTCATATTAATTTTATCAAAATTCTCTAAATGATTATGGGTCTTTCTTTTGTTTCTCCAACTAAAACTAGTTACAGATCTTTGGACTTTTGAGGCACTTGGCTCAGGTTTGTAAATCTATTTTTCATCATATCCATCAGTATTATTGATCATATCCATATGTTTTAATAATCATAAATTCATCCAGATTTTGTGAAAATTATAGTACTGTACATAATTTTTTTCTTTTACATTAACTTTTTTGTATTTTGTTTCTAGGATTTTTATTATATATTTTCTAGGACAAATTTGTTTTTTTTTTCTTCTCAGCTTCTTAAATTAAAAGTTTTTAGACTTCTGAGGTTTATGCAATAAAAGCATGAGTAATCACCAACGGGCCCGTAAGAAAGCCCATAACATTCATTGATTGAAGTTACTTGTCTATTTCGGGCTTGTGTTATTAAATGGCACAAAGAAAAAAAAAGAAGAAGAAGAATCAGAATCTCTTTAGTTTAAGCAGCGCTTCACTTCACCACGTTGATTAACTAACGGTCAAGGTCTCTGTTTGTTAACGGAACAGTGAAAATGTTACCGCTCCAAGCGTATACCTTGAGCGCCAAACGAAAAATTTCACTAGGTTCTTAATTTTATTTTCTTATTATTGTTGACATTTACAAACCAGAAGAAATTAATTAATTCCTAAATTGTAATCAATATGAAAATTATTTAGTTTTACTTAGTATGGAGGAAGTTTTGTGTATATATATATATATGACTCATTAAATATATATAGTATTAATATAAACAATTTCGTCGAATAATGATTCATTTTACGTTTTACAAAGACGTTTCATTTTGAAAAAATTTTATCTTCTTTTCAAAGAATTAGAAAATTCATTTTTTTAATCCTCAGAAAATATTGCCACCAAAAACGGAAAGATTTGACGTATATTTTTTGTTAAATCCGTCATCATTTTATAGTTTATACTATATAACTAAAAATACCAATTTACGTGTAAAAGATTTTTTGGAAACACCTCATCGTTATTCCAAACCTTCCACGTATCTCTCTACTATTTGTAAAATGTTATTTCTCAAACAAATACATCCACATCGACAATTTTTTCCACGTTAAGTTACTTTAGTTATTATCTACATATTATTTCTCAAATTTTTTTTTACAAAAGTATTAATTTTTATGTCTTGTTTCTCTTGTAGTGAAGTAAATAAATTCAACAGAAGTTTTATCCTTATAGTTGTGGACTAATGTCAATGTACAACATATATTCATCTATATATGTATGTATTAACATATTCTAGTCTACATTGAACCCTTTACTTAGTTAGTTCCTAAAATTTAATCATTACGAAAAAAATAGTTCTCCTTAATATACAAATCTCTTACATTTTTTGAATAATTTGTTTTCATCGAAGAAATGATTCAATTTATGTTTTTTTGACAATGTTCCCTCCTATTTTGAAAGAGTTTTTTTTTCTTAGCGTCAAAAAGTAGCCATAAAAATGGTAAGTCCATAATTTTTTTACTTTAAATATGTCATCATTCTATCATATAATAAAAAGTACCAATTTAAGCGTAAAATAATTTTGACAAACACCTTAACTTCGTTCCAAACCTTCCACATATCTCAATTTTCCTCCAACAGATCCACATCAACAATTGTTTGACAATAATTTACTAGAGTTAATATTTACATACTATCTTAAAAAATTATGAAAATTAGCAATTTTTAAAGCTTTGTTTTTGATCGATAGTATGTTTTTAATAAAGAAGTTACATTTTTAAATGCAAATTTTGTTCTTATAGTTGTGGACCTATTGTATACACACACACACATATATTTACCTATCTATATGAACATCGTTACACAAAAATTGATATACCTCCACCATGAAAGTGTAATTAAATCCTTTGCCAAAAAAATGTTAGTTTCCTCACAATATGAATTAATATTTTCAAATTATTAGTATGTAAATAATCAATAAAAGTGTCACAGTGCCAAATTTATCTTTAATTTAATAACTTTAAAATATAAACATTACTAATTATTAATAATATTAATAAAAAATCATAATTTTTAGTCAACATACTTTTTTGTGTGGATTTGATCAAATCTCTAAAGATAATATATCACGAATTTATAAGGTAAGAATGTAAATTTATCTAGTAATTTAGATATTTTCGTAAATAAATAACATGTTGCGAAAAAAGGATATAAATCTATCCAAAACTGTAAAATATTATTACTTTTTCCCCTCAAGTATTATTTCTTTCTACTTATTGTTTGACAAAAAAACTTACTGTCATGTATTCATATCTCAAATTAACTAAGGTAATAATTTTTTTTTGTTAATGAAATTTCTAGTAAGTAAAAAGTAAATTTGTACAAGAAAAAAAAAAGTATTAACACACGACGGCTTCGTCTTTCAGAGGAAAAAAAAAAACATAACGGAGAAAGAGAGAGAGAGAGAACACATACGATACAGAAGAGAAGCGAAGGTCGCATAGAGATACAACAACAACAACGCCGCGCACAGAGATTTCCCGGCGAAACGATAACAATACAGAGATAGAGATTTAGTGAGAGCTTTTCTTCTCGATTTGTCTTCTTTGACCTCGATCTAATTCCTCTTCGTGCTCGATAAATTTTCACCTTCTTCTCTCACGTTCATTCGTTTCTCTTCCAGCTCCATTCTAGGGTTCTTGATCCGTTTCTCTCTTGGTTTCGTTTTCTTCCCGGTAAACAATCTCTGCTTCAATTCGTTTTCTTTTTCTCCGCGTCGTCTCCTCCCGTCTCTTCTATTTCGTCAATTTGGTCCTGTAGGGTTTTGAGATTTCCTCGTTATTTCTTCCCCCTTTTGTTTCGTTGGGTGGAGCTAACCCTACATTTAGTTTTTTCTACTGATTGCGTTTTTGGTGTTTCAGGGTTGGTGAATTTAGTCCGGCGTGTGACCAAATTGGCGAACTTTGGCGGTTGGGTTCTGAAGCGAAGCATGAGTATTGATTTCCCCGGGAAAGGGGAGAATTAGGGGAGTGTTGGGTTACAGAGAAATTGGATTGGGCTTCCATGAGCGATGGGGGTGTCGCATGCATGCCTCTACTGAATATCATGGAAAAGCTTCCAATTGCGGAGAAGACGAATCTTTGTGGAGGCAATGAAAGCAAGAGTACTGTTACTTCGGACAATGGCCATACATCTATCTCAGGTAAGGTTCCGGAGTCTCAGCCAAGTGATAAACCTTCAGCGTCTCAGCCAGCTGATAAACCTCCAGCGTCTCAGCCAATTAAGAAGAAGAGAATTGTTAAGGTAATTCGTAAAGTTGTTAAGAGGAGGCTGAAGCAGCCGCAGAAACAAGCAGATGAGCAGTCGAAAGAACAGAAACCGCAGGTAGTGCAACTCCCTGCAGAGTCATCACAATTGCAGCCGAAAGTTGAGGAGGACAAGAGTGAATTTAAAGGAGGAACTAGTGGGAATAAAGAAGTGGAAAACGGTGGAGATTCTGGGTTTAAGGATGAAGTGGAAGAGGGTGAGTTAGGTACGTTAAAGCCTCCTGGGGATTTGGAGAATGGTGAAATCTCGCCAGTAAAGTCATTGCAGAGGAGTGAGATTGAAAAGGGGGAGATTATTGGGGAGAGTTGGAAGAAAGATGAACCTACGAAGGGTGAGTTCAGTTATCTAAAATATCATAAAGGGTATGGGGAGAGAAGGGATTTTTCCGCAGATAAGAACTGGAAAGGAGATAAAGAAGAGAGAGAGTTCAGATCATGGAGAGATCCCAGTGATGAAATTGAAAAAGGGGAATTCATCCCAGACAGATGGCAAAAAATGGATACTGTTAAAGATGATCATAATTACACCAGAGCTCGTAGGAATGGAGTAGACAGAGAGAAAACGTGGAAATATGAATATGAATATGAGCGTACCCCGCCCGGTGGAAGGTTTGCAAATGAAGATATCTACCACCGGAGAGAGTTCAGGAGTGGACATGACAGGGCTACGAGAATCAGTTCAAAAATTGTAATTGATGAAAATTTACATAAGAATGAATACAACAATCCCAGTAGTCTTGTAAAGGAGTACTCTTCTACTGTGAACAGATTGAAGCGACATGGAACTGAACCTGATAGCATTGAGCGCAAACACTCGTATGCAGATTATGGGGATTATGGGAGCTCTAAATGTAGAAAACTTTCAGATGATTGTTCCCGCTCTCTTCACTCAGACCACTATTCACGGCATTCTGCTGAGAGACTCTACAGAGATTCATATTCATCAAAAACTTCACCTCTCGATAAGTATCCTAGAAAGCATCAAGACGCATCTTTCCCTGCCAAGGCTTTTTCAGACAGGCATGGACACAGCCCTGCACGAACTGAGTGGGACCCACATGACCGGTCTAGGTACTATGAACACAGGGATAGAAGTCCGGTCCATCGGGAGAGATCACCATATGCTCGGGAGAGATCGCCATACATCTTTGAGAAGTCTGCACATGCTCGTAAAAGGTCTCCCCGTGACCGCCGTCACCATGATTATAGAAGAAGTCCAAGTTATTCTGAGTGGTCACCTCATGATCGCTCTAGGCCCAGTGACCGTACTTCTAACTATATGGAAGATACCCAGACCGATCGTAACAGGCGTAATGGGCAAAGGGATATAAGCAGGAAAAGTGGAGTAAGGGAGAGAAGGGATTGTCAGACTGGTGCGGAGTTTGAAAATAAGCACAGATATAAGGATTCTAATGGAAAAGAGTTAACCTCATCAAGCAAAGAATTGCAAGGTAAAAATATTTTGTACAACAATAATCTTGTGGTTGAGAAAAATTCCGTTTGTGATTCATCCAAGATTCCAAGTCCGTGTGCAACGGGAAAAGAGGCTGTGCAAGTTGGTGAAGCCCCTACTGAAGAGTTGCCATCAATGGAGGTAGATATGGATATTTGTGACACACCACCTCATGAGCCTGTGGTGGCTGATTCATCCTTGGGGAAGTGGTTTTATCTTGATTATTATGGCATGGAACATGGGCCTGCTAGGTTATCTGAACTCAAAGCTCTTATGGAGCAAGGCTTTCTTTTCTCCGATCATATGGTTAAACATTCAGATAATAACAGGTGGGTCACAATTGAAAATGCAACATCTCCTGTGGTCAACATGACATCAGTCGTGTCAGATGCAGTAACACGGCTTGTCAATCCTCCTGAAGCTCCGGGTAATTTATTAGAAGACATTGCAGATACTACTGAAGCAGTTTGTATTGAGCACGAAGCTGGAGATTCCTTGCCTGAATCAGTGTCCGTACCAGATGCTAATAAATGTTTAGTAGAGCACCGTGAAGATTTCCAGATTGATAAAAGGATCGCAAATCTCTTGGAGGGTCATACTATCACTCCTGGCAAAGAACTTGAAACACTTGGAGGTACTGTAATAGATGTATATATATTTGCTTTCAGGCTACAAAATTGATGCTTTTCCAGCTCAAAATGCTTGCAGATTTGTAGAGCATTTTTCTGAATATATTTTGCTGATTTCATTCTGAGGCTTCTATGCCCTAAGACAAGCTTATTTTTATCACTTTGCAGGAGCTCTGGAGGTTAAAGTTGAGTTGGAAGAGACCAAAAGATGTGTGACATCTGAAGGTATGTTCCGTTGGTACCACTTTCACTGTTGTAGCATGATATGATTTTTATCTAATTGCTTCTATTCTTTTTTCGCGGTTTCCGTTCCCAATTATGCCAACTTCTCCCCAAGCAGAAAACAGAACAAAACAAATGTTTAAATCTACTTGTTATATTTATATGTTGTTTTGTAGTGTTTGAATTCCTTAAGCAAATATGAGCATTTGGCACGAAAAAATGTCGGGAAGTGTTTGCTGTTTGTTAAAGATGTAATAGCTTACTGCCATGTGATTGGTTTGTACATGAGCATGGAGATTCATTTAGACAACATCAACTTTGAATACTCATAGCTTCTTCTGTGGCTGCATTTTTTTGCATGAAAATATTGAAAAATTATACTTTTGGATATGCAGGTATCACCTGGTGTCACTATCAGGAGGCAAATCAATGGGATCTGGTGGATGAGGAGTTGTTGGGATGTTCAGAGCCCATGAAAAGGGGGATCGAAGAATTTAAGTCAGACAATGTGCATGTTTCTGAGAGCGATGAGACAGGCAGCTGGTTTTCGGGTCGTTGGTCTTGCAAAGGCGGGGACTGGATAAGACAAGATGAAGCTTCTCAAGATAGATACAACAAAAAGAAAACTGTTCTGAATGATGGTTTCCCACTATGCCTGATGCAGAAATCCGGTTATGAGGATCCTCGGTGGCATCACAAGGATGATTTGTATTATCCTCTCAGTAGCTCTAGGCTTGAACTTCCCCTATGGACTTTTTCTGGTGCAGATGAGAGAAATCAGGCGAGAGGAGTAAAAGCTAGTTTTCTGTCCGTAGTTAGGCTTAACTCTTTGGTTGTTAATGACCAAGTTCCATCAATTCCTGATCCCCGAGTAAAAGTTCGTGGTAAGGAGCGCTGCACTTCTAGGCCTGCTCGTCCATCCCCTGTGTCGAGTGATTCCAAGAGGGAGTCAGTCGAAAGTCAATCAACATCTTGCAATGTTCAAGATTCGCAGGAGAGAACCGACACTTCTATTAACACACCTAGGGATCGTCTGTGTACGGTTGATGATTTGCAATTGCATATGGGTGATTGGTTCTACACGGATGGGGCTGGGCAAGAACAAGGACCTCTTCCATTTTCGGGTCTCCAGATATTGGTGGATAAAGGTTTCATAAAGAGCCACAGCAGTGTTTTCAGGAAATCTGATAAAATCTGGGTCCCTGTTACTTCTATCACAAAAACTCCTGAAACCATTGCCAAGCCCTTGGGGAAAACCCCAGCTCTGCCTTCAGATTGTCGAGGACTTGTTGTCTCAGAGACACAAGATTTCAAGCGTTCTGAAATGGACACAAGTCTAAACTCGTTCCATGGCATGCATCCTCAGTTTGTTGGTTATTTCCGTGGGAAACTCCATCAATTGGTTATGAAAACATTCAAGAGTCGGGATTTTTCGGCTGCTATAAACGATGTTTTAGACTCTTGGATCCATACAAGACAGCCTAAGAAAGAGAGTGAAAAGTACATGTACCAATCTTCAGGTATGCATCACTACCAGAATTTTGATGTGATCCTGTCCCTCCTATTAACTAGTACTTTCTTTTGCTCAGTTTTCTGTAACTTATTTTTGGTTTCTCACCTTGGGTGGTTATTTCCTTTTCTAAATTTACTTCTGGTTATACCTATATTAAATTGTTGCGTTCAAATGTATATTAACATGTTTCACTCCTCTCTTCTGCTTTTGGTCATAAACATCAGAATTTGATTCTTGCTATATGAAAAGAGCTCGCTTGATGGCTGGTGAAAGTGGAGAAAATTCTGAAGTGGAAGATACGCAAATGTTTCAGAAGGATGAGTTGACATTTGAGGATTTATGTGGGGACGTTACCTTCAATGTTGAAGGAAATGGATCTTCTGGCACTGTGGGGATTTACTGGGGGCTGTTAGATGGCTGTGCATTAGCACGGGTGTTTCATATGTTGAGATATGATGTAAAATCACTTGCATTTGCTTCAATGACTTGTAGACATTGGAAGGCCACTATTAATTCATACAAAGATATTTCAAGACTAGTTGACTTGTCTTCTTTGGGTCCCAGCTGCACAGATTCTAGGCTGAGGAGTATCATGGTGAACACTCTAATACTTTCCGTTTACAGAATTTGAGTAATTTCAGTTTTTTCATTGATTTGACATGACATTCTCTTGCAGAACACTTACAACAAGGAGAAGATAGACTCTATAATTCTGGTTGGTTGTACAAACGTGACTGCCGGCATGCTTGAGGAAATTCTTCGTTTATTTCCCCGTATATCTTCTGTAGACATCACAGGCTGCCCCCAGTTTGGAGATTTGACTGTAAACTATACAAAAGTAATTTGGCTCAGATCTCAGAATACTCAATCAGGTGAATTGCATTCCAGGATGAAGAGTCTGAAACAGACGACAGATATTGCCAAGTCTAAGGGTAGAGGGGGCGATACAGATGATTTTGGTAACCTTAAGGATTACTTCGATCGAGTAGAAAAGCGAGACTCAGCCAATCAGTTATTCCGAAGAAACTTATACAAACGCTCAAAATTGTATGATGCAAGGAGATCATCAGCGATACTATCCAGGGATGCTCGTATCCGGCGATGGGCGATTAAAAAGTCAGAGCATGGCTATAAGCGAGTGGAGGAATTCCTTGCTTCAAGTCTTAGGGGCATCATGAAGCAGAATACTTTTGACTTCTTTGCTTTGAAGGTGCTTTCTGGTACTCGTGTCTGCCATCTTTTCTATATCATCTGTGAAAATTAAAAATTCCTGATGTTTTTTTTGGGTACCAGGTTTCTCAAATCGAGGAAAAAATGAAAAATGGTTACTACGTTAGTCATGGTTTGAGATCTGTCAAGGAGGATATCAGCCGGATGTGCAGGGAAGCAATTAAGTATGTTTTCTTATTTCTTTTTTTTTTAATTTTTTTTTTCTGTCTGAGAGTCTTCTCTTAGTGATTATGCCAATAACACTCGAATCTTTTCTTGCAAATTATTGATAAGTTGCTTCTTTGCTATTGAACTTCTGCTCGACAAGCAATATGTTGTATGACTGCTGATGTCCAGTCTGGGTTATGGGTTATGATTACTCAAGTCAATATTTGTTTTCCTGGCATTTTCTCGGTGTCTTGCCCTTCATTTGTTAGGCATTAGAATTGCTTACTTGTAACTTTTGCCTTGCCATTGAATAATTGTTTCCTTGACTCGTAGTTGTTAAGTAGGAGGTAATCTGTTGTAAAAAAGGTAAAAGCTTATTTTTCATTTTCTGTTCTACTGGTTTTGAATTTTTTGCTTCTGACACTATCTTATGTATCCAGGGGTAGGAATCGAGGGGGATCGAAAGACATGAACCGAATCATCACACTGTTTATTCAACTTGCCACACGTTTGGAAGAGGTCTCTATGATTACTTCGTCATATGGAAGGGATGAACTAATGAAGTCTTGGCAAGATGGCTCAGGGCTCTCATCAGCCTTTAAGTACAACAAGAAGTTGAGCAAAACAGTAACTGAAAAGAAGTACATGAGCAGGACTAGTGACACATTTGGTGTAAATAGTGCTTCTGATTATGGAGAATATGCATCTGACCGAGAAATCAAAAGGCGTTTGTCTAAATTAAATCGTAAATCCTTTAGTTCGGGTAGTGAAACATCTTCTGAACTCTCTGAAAATGGCAAGAGTGACAATTATAGCTCAGCTTCGGCTTCAGAAAGTGAATCGGATATCCATTCAGAAGGTCGATCACATGACTTACGCGTTGAAAGATACTTCACAGCAGACGAATCCTTTGATTCTGTGACTGAAGAGCGTGAATGGGGTGCACGTATGACCAAAGTTAGTCTTGTGCCACCAGTCACCAGGAAATATGAAGTGATTGAGGAGTATGCAATTGTCGCAGATGAGGAGGAAGTACAACGAAAGATGCGGGTGTCTTTGCCAGAGGACTATGGTGAGAAGCTTAATGCACAAAGAAATGGCATTGAAGAGTTAGATATGGAACTTCCTGAAGTAAAGGAGTATAAACCAAGAAAGCTTCTTGGCGATGAGGTTTTAGAGCAAGAGGTTTATGGAATCGATCCTTACACCCATAACCTCTTACTTGATTCGATGCCTGGAGATTCGGACTGGTCCCTGCAGGATAAACATTCATTTATAGAAGATGTAGTCTTACGTACCCTGAACAGGCAAGTTCGGCTGTTTACTGGATCTGGAAACACCCCTATGGTATTCCCTTTAAGGCCTGTGATTGAAGAGCTCAAAGAGAGTGCTCGTGAAGAGTGTGATATACGGACATTGAAGATGTGTCAAGGCGTCTTGAAGGAAATAGAAAGTCGTTCTGATGATAAATATGTTTCTTATCGGAAGGTATGGATTTGTTGTTCTTTCATAAGAACCCGTCAGTTTGTTGAGGATTAGTTTGTTAATCTGCTTTGTTGCTGCCTTTTTTTTTTTTTTCCATGAAGGGACTCGGTGTTGTGTGCAACAAAGAAGGTGGCTTTGGAGAAGAAGATTTTGTTGTTGAATTTCTTGGAGAGGTGGGTCCATAGCTTTGTAATTTTATGTTGCTGCAGCATCAACATTCTCTGAAGTTCACTAGGCGTTATCTTATAGGGATCTCTGAACGTAGATTTTGATTTATTTTGGATATTGTAGGTTTATCCTGTTTGGAAGTGGTTTGAGAAGCAAGATGGGATCCGTTCCTTACAGGAAAACAAAACTGATCCTGCACCAGAGTTCTACAATATATATCTTGAGAGACCAAAGGTACAATGAAAATATGTTGTTTGGGATTTTATTTTATATTTTAGACCATTTTCTTACTTTTTATGTTTTACTGTAGGGTGACGCTGATGGATATGATCTAGTTGTTGTTGATGCCATGCACAAGGCTAACTACGCAAGTCGAATTTGTCACTCTTGCCGACCAAATTGTGAAGCTAAGTAAGTTAAAATCTTCCCCTCTACAATCATCCATGTTCTCCAGAATTCTGGATTCAGAGAGCAGAACCAAGTGACATATGTTATAATTAGTGTCATTCATGATGCATAAACTTGCCTGCATAGTATGGTCAGATCAATACAAACATATTAAATGATAATTTAGAAATTTCTTTATTGCATATTATTGTATATCCTCTGCTCATATGTATCTGGAAGTATTGTTCGTTTCTTATGCATACATACATTTTAAAAAATGTGGAGTGAAGAACACCCTGATGCTTTTTTCATATTTGATAAATTGTATACAATTATTCATTTTCCCCTTTCGCATCTGGTGTTTCCAGGGTTACTGCAGTGGATGGACACTACCAGATTGGCATCTATTCAGTACGATCCATTGAATATGGCGAGGAGATAACTTTTGATTATAATTCTGTTACTGAGGTCTGTTCATAGCCCTTCTTTTACGTAGTTCGTACTGTAGCAAAGTATTATTTCGTTGGATTAATCGTTGTGTTTCCACTCCACTATCTAAAGAATGATTCTAAAGAGTGGTTCTTGTGTATGCGACAGAGTAAGGAAGAATATGAAGCGTCTGTTTGCTTGTGTGGTAGCCAAGTATGCCGTGGAAGCTACTTGAATCTCACTGGTGAAGGTGCATTTCAGAAGGTAATTGTACTGTTAACAAATATATGATTATATTTATGGTGTCAAAGATACATGAGAGTAACGATATTGCTTCTATTAATCGAGTTTAAAGGACTAGAGGTTTGTTGTATGCACTTGTTGACTAATAAGCCAAATTGTACCTTTGTACCAAAATTTTATAAAATCCTCTTTTTTAATCCCTCGAGTGTCAATTGAATTTTCTGAACGATATCTGTTAACAGGTGTTGAAGGATTGGCATGGTCTGCTGGATCGACATAGACTGATGCTAGAAGCCTGTATACTAAATTCAGTTTCAGAAGAAGATTATCTTGAGTTGGGAAGAGCTGGACTGGGAAGTTGTTTGCTGGGTGGGTTGCCAGATTGGGTGGTTGCGTATTCTGCTCGTCTGGTTAGTCTTGTATCATTTTATGTTTGTTTGTCACATCACTATTGCTGGGATTACAACTTCTGACTGAAAGTTTTTGTGCATAAAGGTGCGGTTTATCAATTTTGAGAGAACTAAGCTTCCTGAGGAAATTCTCAAGCACAATCTAGAAGAAAAGAGGAAATACTTTTCAGATATACACCTTGATGTTGAAAAAAGTGATGCTGAGGTTCAGGTGAGACTATCACTCTTTTTAACCTCTTGTGGGTTCTTTCAATTGCTCTCGTGCCTTATATGCCTCAGAAAACTGTGTTAGTTTTGGGGTGTAGTAAAAGGGGGTGTTCTTTGTTTGTCGAACTCTTATATGCTTATTGTATCTGTAACTTTAATGCGTCAGGCTGAAGGCGTCTACAATCAGAGGCTTCAAAATTTGGCTGTTACACTTGACAAGGTGACTGCAATCTCTCTTTATAGAAGCAAACGTTGTGTTATATGCTTTTTTTTGCCTTCACACTTTTTGCGCAAGTGTTTTAAATTGTTTTCCCAAATGAAGTTAATCTCTAATGAGCATTATACACAGGTAAGATATGTTATGAGACATGTGTTTGGGGATCCAAAGAACGCCCCTCCTCCACTGGAGAGGCTCAGTCCTGAAGAAACAGTATCTTTTGTTTGGAACGGGGATGGCTCCTTAGTTGATGAGCTTCTTCAGAGCTTGTCACCACACGTGGAAGAAGGCATTCTTAATGAACTCAGATTCAAGATTCATACCTATGATCCATCTGGATCTGCTGATGTCCTAAAGGAACTTCAGAGATCATTACTTTGGTGAGTACATCTATCATATTAGTATTACTTGTGCTTGAAATGCGCTTATGAAACAGTACACTCATATCGAAGAATATTTCCCATGAAGGTTGAGAGATGAGATCCGAGACCTTCCATGTACATACAAGTGTCGGAATGATGCTGCTGCTGATTTGATTCACATATATGCATATACAAAGTGCTTTTTCAAAGTTCGGGTAAGTCGGTTTCGTTTAATTTGAGTGACTAAAGAATGAATCTTGTTGAACTTCTTCTAACAGATGGATCTTGATATGTCGCAGGAATACAAGTCCTTTATCTCTTCTCCTGTACACATTAGTCCGTTAGATTTGGGGGCGAAGTATGCTGACAAGTTAGGTGAGAGTATCAAGGAGTACAGGAAGACTTATGGCGAGAATTATTGTCTTGGGCAACTAATTTACTGGTACAACCAGACAAATACTGATCCAGATCTTACATTGGTAAAAGCAACCAGAGGTTGCTTGTCTTTACCCGATGTTGCTTCCTTCTATGCAAAGGCACAGAAACCATCGAAGCATCGTGTTTATGGCCCAAAGACGGTGAAAACTATGGTTTCACAGATGGTAATTTCTATCTTTAACGCACTTCTGAAATGTGTTTCATCTGTCTTTTCACTGTCCATGACATAGTTACTTTATCTGTTTGTACAGTCTAAGCAACCACAAAGACCTTGGCCAAAGGATAAAATATGGACGTTCAAAAGCGCTCCGAGAGTATTTGGAAGCCCGATGTTTGATGCCGTCCTTAATAGCTCATCACTAGATAGAGAACTGTTGCAGTGGCTGAGAAATAGACGGCAGGTCTTCCAAGCGACATGGGATAGTTAGGTTAAAAACTTCTCTTTAATTTAGCAGGTTACTCTTTTGGGAAAGCTAGCAATGGAGGACAACACACAGTTACTATAAATAGTCTCTTATCCATGACCAAAGCCATTAACATGCAAAGGTCCTTAGCTTTCCCTTCATTCTTGTGTATAGCTTTGCCATATATGTGATTTTGGAAATTGATAGTAACTTTGGGTTAGGCCATTGTTATTCTCGGTAGATTAGGCTCACATAATTATCACAGAGGAGACTCATTTGATTAGGTTGTCTTTTCTTTCTTTTTTATTTGTTACCTTATATTAATAAAATAGTTAATGTGTTCGTGTTCCTAATTCTATAAAAGATTGGCACCAAAAAAGAAATGGAAAAAGCAAAGGTGAAATATGTTTTGAAAGTTTGTATACAACTTTTTGTTTTTGCTGATAGCCAATAAATACAATCAGCATATTCATGATAAGCCATTGATCTCTCACTTAGCCTGATATGGCCAAGATGATGGAATTTTCATAGATAGTCGATACAAGGCGTATCCCAAAGCAATGCCGCTGTCTTAGTCTCCAAACTTGAAAGGGATGAAGGTTAAGCTTTGGCTCCATACCATCTCCACATCTCACTCTCATCATCTTGGAGAATCTTAGCTTATGGTATATTGGTATTTGAAGTTTTATACTCAAATGAGTTCTTGTCAAACATATTTTGTTTTCCATCGACATCTAAAAACGTTTTATCTATCTTTTTGTTAACAAATAGAGAAATAATTATACAAATATACGACATAAGATTTTCAAGAGAGCGTAGTAATATCAAACAACTTTGGTCTTCAAAAACTCTCATGTAACGGAAGTTACATATCCACGCCCTTTTTCAAACATATAAAACTCCGGCTTCCTCCTTTTCTTGTTTTCTACGTTTCCGGCGATCAATCTCTTCCCGGCGTGAAGGAAACCTAAAACGGCGTTAACTTCATCAAAATACTAAGAAGATGAACTAACCCTCCTCATCATCTGAATCATCTGAACTATCCATTTTTCGTTCAGCAATAGCCGGGAACAAACGTTGTCGAATGTCCGGAGACGGTTGATTACTGTCCGAACTTGACGCATCATTTTCCTTCTTACCCGACCGGTTTGTAGTCTTGGTAGTTTCTTTAACTTCTCTGCAAACTTTCTCCAACATTATCAAGAAATCACGTACTATAGCAAACAGTCTCAACCCTTCGTTCTTGGCAGATTTGCCATGGAAATAATCAGCTGAGCTTTTCACCAATGCCATGATTCTCTCTTCTTCTTCTTTCAACCATTTGATATCAGCATCTGCACGTTCTATAAATCCAGCTAATGCTCGTTCGAAATCGCTCTCTTCGTCCATAGATTTCAAGAACTCTCTCGCATTCGTAAGTGAACCGCTTATATTTGTTAATGTTGCAGCCAATGCATCACCGTCTATGATTGCTGCTCTCTTGACATCTTCAAGCTCTGTTGTTAACCCCGTAACCACTTCAAGACCCGTGCTTCTGTATCGCTCGACTGATCTTGGGCTAGAATCTGATACTGAATCGTCTGTTTTAACGCTAGAGAAGCTTCGGCTTGATCTCTGGAGACGGAGAGCTCGGACACCTTCAGAACGAATGATCTCAAGAACAACGAAATGTAAGAGTGTGGTTTTGCCATCAGTTCCTTTGACGTCAGAGAGTTTTAAAAGAGTGTCGAGCTTAAAAGCCTGCGCATCACCGCGGAAAGTTCCTACGTTCATTCGGTTTCCTGTCTTGAGAACTGCTTCTAGTAGTTTTAAGAACAGTCTGCTGTTTCTGAGTTTCTTGCAAGCAACCTGAGACACAGACAGAAACAGAGAGATTTGTATAAGTGAATTGGTAGATTCTTGTTTTTTAAGGGTCTTTGTTAGTTGACGTTACCTCGAGAGTTGCAAGAGATTCTTTAAGGCCAGAGACTTCTTCTTGAAGTGAGATCATGAAGAGAAGTGATTCTATACGTTTGAATGCAAAAGGTATGTCCACAAGAATCTTCAAGAACCGCTCCGCTGGGCCAAGTAGGTGAAGATCTCCTGTGTATAGTCTAAGTTTGAGTTCTTCTTCTTGAGTTGGAGCCATCTTCAGCAATGTTTGTAGGAGTTCTACTGGGAGCTCATTACCTTATGAGTTATGACATACACAAGAAGAAACATTCAGTACTACTAAACCAAAGAATACGCCACTTAATGGTACGGTGAGATAATTATACCTTCTTTGATGGCATCAACAACTTCCTCTGTTGTTACATTCAAAGCTCTAAGAAGAATAGATAAGTTTTGAGCTTTCCTAGTGTCAATTATTTGTATATATTGGACAGGAGACTCGCGAGAAGAATCACTCCTCTGACCAGTTTTGTTTTTGTTCCCATCATTGTAACCAAAAAGAGTCTCCATCATCTCTTCATTGAACCTGAAAGCAGAACGTTAAGTTAACCAAGCTTGAAAAACAATGTTAAAGAACTACAAGATGATTCAACAATTCAACTCCTTACTGGAATGAACCGGCGCTAATCTCATGCCAAACCATCTTCTGATCAGGGTTAGCCATTTTATCCCAAAAGAACGGCTTCAGTTTTGTCTTTGGAGCTCCCGTCTCAGAATCAACATCAGACGCATCTCCAGAGGAAGTATGTCCTTGACGTTTTGGAGCCGCACCTTTTGGTGGTGCTGGTGGAGGACGAGCAATTTTAGGCGGTGGAGGAGGAGGCGTAGGTTTAGGAGGAGGAGGAGGTGGTGGCTGTGGAGGTGGAGCAGGAGCAGGAGCAGGAGGTGGAGCTGATCTTCCAGGAGGAAGCTTCAGTGGAGGGAGTCCAGAGGAAGACGACGCATCAGCATTTGGAAACTCATGACCATTTCTCTTCAATGATACTCTAGAAAGAAACGACCTCTTTTTAGAACTAGCAGCACCAAATAGTATTCTCCTGCTCGTGCTTGCAATGGTGGGAGAGTTCTCAGTAGATCCTGAAAAGATGAGTTTACATTTGTCAAATGAATTTACAAAGACATGACTCCTTTGTGGCAAACACTATCATACCAGTTGATAAATGTAGAAGTGGTCCTTCATCTCTTGGTCCATGACCAACCGCATTGTTACTATTGCGTCTGAAGCAACACAAGAACATCAATGCAACAAGAACAAACGTTAACACAGCAGTTGAAGCAACTGCGATGATAAGTTTCATCAAGATATCATCTTTCTTCTCCCGTGGTAGAGGAGGAGGACCAGGAACACTTTGACTTGGAGCAACAACACTCGGTTCCTCCTCACTCGGACCAGGACTCAAATCTTCATAAGGTGTCTCAGCTGGTGAAGCTGAAGGTTGATTTGGAGTTGGAGCGCTTGCAGGTGCAGCCAGATCATAACTACTAGGATTCGGTGCAGGACCTGGAGCCAAACCCGGCGCAGGTCCTGGCGCAAAACCCGGTCCTGGAGTAGGACCGGAAGCTAAGTTTGGAGCAGATACACGAAACTTTTTCTTCTTCCTAATCAGCTTCCTTCTTGGATAGGTCGTAGACTCGCCTTGAGACTCAAGAAACAAATTGCTGAACCATTGCCAATAACATGTCTCTGTCTTCAAATCCGGATTTTGATGAATCCACCATGTTTGCTCTGCCTATCAGAAATGAGATACACGTCAAAACCAAAAACAAGAAATTCAAGAAAACCTAGAACTAAAAACAAACTCCAAAATACAAAATTGAGCAAAACAACGAATAAGGAGAATGAATCATTACCACATTGTCGCCATAGTTTTGATTTAATGCAACGTCTCGAGAGATAATCTCCTCGGAAACACAAACAAAGACAACGAGAGAGATCGCCAAAAGCGCTGTTCTCAATATCCCCATTCAACTTCGTTGTATTGCGTTTCTCATCTCACGTTCACGTACGATGATGATGATGATGATGATTTCGTGTTGTCGTAGTTCGCCGGAAGCAAAACCGCCATGCAGAAAAGCTCCGAACCTGTCCGAACGCTTTTCTACGGCGCCGAACAATCGTAACCACAAACGGAAAACTAAAGTTTTGGAAATTAAAATAAAAAACGAAAGAGAAGCTCTGTTTCAAGAATTGTTTTCTTTTAAAATGGGAAAGCTTTTTTTAGATGTTGTGACAATGTGACTTGTGTAGTTAACAGAAAGGGAAAGACAATTTTATATGTTTGTTAAAGCTGTTCTATTGGATTAAATCTTTCTATCTATATTTATATATAATCCATAAAAATTTTAAGATTTGATCAAAAAGATATGTTTCCAAAACAGCTTTTTATTTATTTTATTTTTGGTAAGTAATCAAGTAGTAGCTAAGTATGTTGACAAATAAATAAAATGAAAAATTATGTTCTTTATTATATACTCCCTTCGGTCGTAAAAGATGATTTTTCTAGGAGATAAATTTTGTTTCAAATAAATAATTGTTTAAAGCTATTAATGCATTATTAATTACGATATACAAATTTCAAAGCAAACAACTAAACATTAATGGTTTAAAATTCTAGAAAACAATAAATCACAAAAAAATAATGCAATTATCATCAATTTTAAAATGTTTTCTTAACATATGTGGAAAACTTTGAAAATTAATCTTTTAGGAGAGGGAATAAGACTTATCTATTTATCTTATAATGTATCTCTCAATAATTTTTTTATTACAGAACAATTTTACAAGAAATAACAAACAGTTCACATTTCACAAATAGAAAATCGTTTTATTTCTTCAGGCAACCCAAAACACACGACACAACTCACTGACTCAGACGACTAATTAAGTAATAACCGGCGTTTTTATTTTCGCAGTTGACTAATAAAAAAGGACTCAAACGCCTCTTATAGTCTTATTCTCATTTCATTTCATAGAATAGTCGACCGACCATATATAAATAGCTGTTTCAGAGGAGCTGATGATTAAGTGGATCAACCGTCGACCTTCATGTCGGTTTCAGAGTCCCACTTAAATGCTCCACTTGGCTGAGCCGCGTCGGCGATATCCTCCACCTTCAGCTGCGAATGCGGTTTCAACGGCACTATCTCATGCCCGTACTTGGCTGCGTCTCCACAATAATCCTAATTCCAAAACCATATAAGTTAAGTATTACATAAGAAGATACTACAAAAGAAACAGTTTTGTTTCAAGTCTTACTTGATCAGCGTGCATTTTCTTCACCAACTTCTTGAACAGCTCAAAGTTGTTTTCTTGAAAGACCGTATCGGACAAACGAAGGTAAGTAAATCCGTACATTCTCAGCTTTGGTTTACCGTTCGGGTTAATACCATTAGGCCTAGCGTTAAGAAGAATCTGGTTGTAACCTTTGGCACCATACGTCTCCAATGCGTTCTCACCCGCAACTTCTATACCTTCTTTCCATGCTTTGCTCAGTACCTATATATATATATCAAATGAAATACCATTTTAATATACTTAACAAATCTCTTCTGTTTATACAGTGAGTTAACTAGATTACCTCTTGAACAAGTTCTTGAGGAGCACTTAGGGCTTCAGCGGTATTGTCGGTATCTTTCATCTCAAGGCAAGTGAAGTTGAGAATGCCGTAGTGTTTTGAGAGCATTCGAGCGATAGGACGGTAACCATCTCTCTTGAAAAGGTTGTAATATCCAGCAGTTAACTCTGCCGCATGGCTGTGATGGTTGTACAACCAGTGAATTCCAGAAACCTACCACATTCACATACTCAATTTAGACTCCTTTACTTGTTACCTTGCAAGACAGGTTAACTTCAACAATTGTTCTAGAGATACCATTTACAGTTTGGTTTCCTAGTTATCGAAACCAACCGGTTTTTAAAGTAATTGAGGTCAGTGTTTTAGCTCAAGCATTTTGGTTTGTTCAGTTTGTTTCTTTCAACAATTAGGTTTTTTTTTTCCTACCCTAGCTAGTTCCACGATTATAATAGTAATACCTTGGCAGCCAAGTTAAGTTTCAGTCCAGCAAAGATCTTGTTTGCTTCTCCTAAGATCTGATCTCCATGAAAGATAAGTTTGTTCGAGTACCACGTCAAGAAAAACTTCCCCTCCTCCGACACATAAGTACCATTCCTCTTGAAAAATCCAGTTTCTTCCGGCTTGTCATTGTATTCTCCAGCGTCCTCAGGCAAATCCCACTCAGGGTGGCCAGCTTTGGCCGCAGCTTCCTTGAAATCTTTCTTCAAGTACTTGTCATAACACTAGAATATCACCAAAAACACCGTTTCTTAAGCTACAACGTCGTAAAAAGCAATATATATATATGTGACTGAAAAACTTACAAAAATTAACCTGGAATTCTCCGATGCCTGGAAATACCCAACCTTGGCTCTGAGGGTAAGAAGGATAACGAAGTTCACCAGCAGGACCAAGTCCAACTTCAATGTCAACAATCACACCAGCTTCTATCAAATCCGCCATGTTTTCTTTAAAGCTACTCATGTAATCACTATACATCTATGATAAAAAAAACCTTAAACCAGTTTTGTCAACAACATGCAATATATATGCAGACATTTTTGGGATTTTACTACCTGAACAGCGGTTCTTCCAGCGAAAAGAGGAACATTATCGACACCGATAGAGAGATACTCGATGTCTCTAGTTCCTTTACGGTTAGTGTAGTAGATATCAGGGTCGGTATCTCCTACATCACGAACCCATTTCGGGATAGGGATTGTGACAATGTCACCAACGTTTCCACCACATTGGTGAAAGGACATGATTGCTTGGATTTTGAGTCCCAAACGCGCGATTAGGTGGAATAGCGTTTTGTACGCGGTCCAATCGTATTGTTTGGGACCTTTTGATTCTATGATTCCCCACCAAACGTCGACCATCACGCCATCAATGCCAGCTTCTTCTTTGAGACGTTTAAGCTGCGTTTCAAGCGTTTCTGGATCCGTAACTACGTTTTCCACATTCACCACTCCCAACTGTCACATTTACAACAATTATGAGAGGTTAATGCGTTATGTAATAGTTATGATCATCAAGACATTAGTTGTTGAAAGCGAACAAAATAAACAAACACATTTGTTTACCAATTTTACCATATTATAATGTGTGAAAAGATGGGTAAAATTAGAAAATATATCATTACTAAATCATACATGTATGATGATGATCATGTCTCTCACAGAATTGAGTTTGATAAATTCCCTCTTATTCGTAAATTGAAGTTTTGGACCAACACTCATTCTTTGTATTTTTAAAGAATGGTAGGAAATATGTTACTATCATTCAAATAGTATTCTTCCATTAAATTCTAAATGAGTAGGAAATATGTAATTATCATTGTATATATAAATCAAAAAGTTCAAGGCCAAATCATATACATCTTTCTATCCAGATCTCGTATAGTCGCTTATTCTTTTCAACTAACACTCGGACTAGTGAGGGAAAAAAGCGCGACATCTGAATGGTCCTTGCCTTTCGCCACTAGCCCAAGCGCGCTAATCGGTGAAAAGTATGTTTATTTGCATACACATAAAACGAAACTAAGGTTTATAGTCAGAACTCTAGAAACATTAGCCAAATGATGTAAACTCAAAACAGCGATCGATGAAGAGAGTTACCGGAAGCATAACGTAAACGGGAACATAATTGAGAAGAAGCTTCTCGTTGTAATTGGCAGCCATATCTCTCTTAAGCAGTACTTAGTAGTAGTTGAAGCTCACTTGTCTCTCATCAAAGAAAGCTCACCTACGAGGTCCTTTATATAGCAACAGAAGATATTCAACGAGTGGTTGTGATTTGTGTAACGTACGACTGGTGCTCTGTTTCTAGCGGTCCATTTGAGGAGGATTCAAGAATTGACTTTATTGCCCTCTGTTTGTTTGGCTTCTTCTTTGTCCTCTTTGGTCATTTTCTTGAGATCCTTTTGGCTTTTATACATTTTCCGACATTGATTGTCTTTTGGTTCACCGTCCTTTCTAGTAAGTTCTTCATATGTGTTTAATGTTTTAAGCACGTGTACGTTTACACGAATTGATCACCGTTCATTTCATATATAGATGATTGTCTTAATAAATCAGTCTCAACTTCAGTGATGTATCTTACACCTCGAATATTAATTGTATTAGGTAAGATGTTAATTAGTAGTATATTAAAGACTAATAAGTCGAGCTAAATGAAGACGACTGAACCAATTAAAGGAAATCAAGAGAGAAAAAAAATTGATTAGAGTACAGTGATCTATCTTGATGATAACGTGTGAACTGAAATTACATAGAAAATACTGTTGTTCATAAATTTATAATTGTCATCAAATTATTAGCAAGATGGTTCCATGTATACATTCAAATTAAAGAGTTCAAACGTTTTGATTAGCAAGTAATAATATATACAGTTACATGAACGTGCATGCTTATTCATCTTTTGCTTCTGGCATAAGTCTTACAAAACTCTAAATGGAAGAGAAGAGAGGAGACCTACGATCGTTATAGTGTTTGTAGAAAGTTTCTTAGCCAAGAAACAGAACCTTACATTAAATTTGCATCTGCAGTCTAAATTAAGGGAAACCCTATTTTATAGATGGCTTGATTAAAGCTTCTATGTCAAGAAAAGACTTTGCCCTACTCGTTAGAGTATTGTAAATGGGCCTAATGCCAAGAAACTAAACCCTACATTAAATTTGCATGGGCAGTCTAAACTAAACCCTATTTTTGGCTTGATTAAAGCTTTTATGTCAAGAAAAGACTTAGCCCTACTCGTAAGAAATTGTAAATGGGCCTAAGCCCAGTTCAAAATACCTGAAAAAACAAAGCTAATTTTGAAAATTGAGAAGTAGCGTCACCCCAATTTGTTGTCGGCGCCGGCGAATATAACTATAAACGCGTCAGCCAACGATTCGATTTCCCACTCAAAAAAAAATGTTCATCTTCTGTATTCTCTGTAAACTTGCAATGCAAGCTAATCTCATTAAAATCTCTGACATTGAAAATCAAATATTTTGCCAGAGGACGTGATGTTAAAGAAATGATCCATGTGATCTCACCCGTGCATTGTCTTCTCATTCGATTATATTCGATTCGAGATCTGCAAAGAAATTATAATCTTCAGAAATCTCAGGGCAAAAAACTGATATTTGGGTGAAGTCGCATCATTGTTAAAGATAAATGCGGACAAAGTGTTCGATGGAATGCCTCAGAGAAAGCCAATGAGTTGTATATGGAAGTATGAGTCCGTTGGCACATCGTTGGAATCAGTTCCGACATTGTATCGTGAGTTGACTATTGTCTTAAAAGATCTCGTCTTTGATTCTATTCACTTACTTTAATCACCAGATTTTTCAACGTTTAACAAGATTAGTTTATTTGTAACAGTTCTTTTCTCTGTACAAGACCGGATTCTATGGAGATGATCACGTATTCACACGTGCAGCTCGCGTGTTATTAATGTATGCGTAAGTTTTGTTAAAGTCTATATCTTTATCTATATATATAAGACTCTGACTTCAGTAGCTTCTTCATGTGAAGTTTTGCTCTTCTCTCTGTTGTTAAGTTCCTTTGGGTGTTTTTTGTCTTCTCCTTTCTTTTGTGATAATGGCTCAAACAGGTGAAGATGACGACAAGGAAAAGTCCTTTGAAGTTGAGTTTGCTTCTGGAAATGGTGTTGAGCTTCGTTCGCAGTGGGCGACTGTTGAGAGGTTACCAACTTTTAAAAGGGTTACTACTGCTTTGTTACACTCAAGAGATGAAGCGTCGTCAGATAAAGGGAGAGTCATTGATATTACTAAACTTGAGGCTTCTGAGAGACGCTTGTTGATTGAAAAGCTCGTCAAACAAATCGAGGCTGATAACCTCCATCTACTCAGGAAAATAAAGAAGAGAATCGACAAGTAAGCAACCGCAAGCCTCGAAAATCCATGTTTATAATCTTTGTTTTGGTTCCTGGGTATTAGTGTTTTTTGTGTCATATATGCTGCGTTGGAGCTGTATTAGTTTTTATAAATTTTGGTTTGCATTTTTAGCAACCTTTTAATTCGGTGTAAGGCATGTTATTGTAGAGTTGGTATAGAGTTACCAACGGTGGAAGTGAGGTTCAGTGACCTTTCTGTTGAAGCGCAATGCGAAGTAATTCATGGAAAGCCTATCCCAACTCTTTGGAATACGGTCAAGGGCTTACTATCTGTAAGTACTATCAAATTTATTTTTATGCGTATATAGCGTTTTGCTTCCTTCCATGTTCTTTATCTACGTCTTTTGACTGTGTGCTTACTGAAAACCTGATGGTTGCTACAGGGGTTCATTTGTTCAAAGAAAGAAACCAAGATAGACATCTTGAAAGGAGTGAGCGGAATCATAAGGCCTGGAAGGTAAAGTATTCAAGAGGCTAAACTCTACTCTCCCTTTAGTTGCATGGCCGTTCAAAACGAAGGGTGATTGGCTATCTTGTGTAGTAATTATTTTCTTGCAATTATTATTATCAAGTTCAAAAGATATATTTGATTTCTTGCAGAATGACGTTGTTGCTTGGTCCTCCTGGTTGTGGTAAAACCACTCTGCTACAGGCACTTTCTGGAAGACTTTCCGGTTCTGTAAAGGTTTGGCAAAAGAAGTAAAAACATAAGCCTCTTGAACTAACATCATATAAGATATTAGAGATCACAAGGCTTGTCTTCACCTTACAGGTTGGAGGAGAAGTAAGCTACAATGGTTGCTTACTCTCAGAGTTTATTGCAGAGAAAACGTCAAGTTATATAAGTCAAAATGATCTGCATATTCCAGAGCTGACTGTGAGAGAGACGCTCGACTTCTCAGCGTGTTGTCAGGGCATAGGAAGCCGTATGGGTGAGGACCAGATTTTTCATATTTATTCAAGATGAATGATGTCTTGATCTATTGAACTTAGTTCACTTTAGCAAGCTATGGTTTATTCAACAGAAATTATGAAAGAAATCAGTAGAAGGGAGAAAGTCCAAGATATCGTTCCCGATCCTGATATAGATGCTTACATGAAGGTAGCTAATGAAAGGTTCTAATTTTCTTGAAACACTATTAAGGCGTAAGCAATCTCAATTTCTGCTTTACCTTTGCTGTAACAGGCAATATCTGTTGAAGGTTTGAAAAACAATTTGCAAACTGACTATATCCTAAAGGTATGACACTTGCAGGGTTGTTTCTAATTTTCTGACCGTTCATTCCTATGCTTCATTTAACTTAATTTCATGAATCTATATTTCAGATCCTGGGACTGGATATCTGTGCAGATACACGAGCTGGAGATGCTACGAGACCTGGAATATCTGGTGGCCAAAAGAGGAGGTTGACAACAGGTACTTACACTTTCTTACAGCCAATCAAAGTTGTTTGATCAAAGATATTAAAGATTTGTATATCGACTACTGTAGGGGAAATAGTTGTGGGGCCAGCCACTACCCTGTTCATGGATGAAATATCAAATGGTTTGGACAGCTCAACTACGTTCCAGATAGTGTCATGTCTCCAACAGTTGGCACATATAAATGAAGCCACCATACTGATTTCACTTCTTCAGCCTGCACCAGAAACGTTTGAGCTCTTTGATGATGTGATTCTTATGGGGGAAGGAAAGATAATTTACCATGCTCCACGAGCTGATATCTGCAGATTCTTTGAAGGTTGTGGATTGAAGTGTCCAGAGAGAAAAGGTGTTGCTGACTTCCTCCAAGAGGTATAAGAGTAAAATTGATCATTTTCTAATTTATTTGATGGAAAACTTTTTCCTTCACCTGCTTCCGCTACAGGTTATGTCTAGAAAAGATCAAGAACAATACTGGAGCGAAAGAAGCAAGCCCTACAGTTATATATCTATTGATTCATTCATTGAGAAGTTTAAAGAATCAAATCTTGGGTTGCTGCTAAAGGAAGACCTCTCAAAGCCATTTGACAAATCTCAGACTCGCAAGGATGGTCTATGTTTTAGAAAATACTCATTGGGTAAATGGGAGATGCTTAAAGCTTGCTCGAGGAGAGAATATCTTCTGATGAAACGGAACTCTTTCATTTACTTGTTCAAATCTGGATTGGTACGTTGCTTTACTTTGCCAAGGATTCCTTATCATCTACCATCGCCTGCTAACTTTTTTCTTTATGCAGTTAGTTTTCAATGCGTTAGTCACAATGACCGTTTTTCTACAAGCTGGAGCTACGAAGGATGCTCGTCATGGGAATTATCTTATGGGTTCTATGTTCACTGCTGTCTTTAGACTTCTTGCCGATGGGCTTCCAGAACTTACTTTGACGATCTCCAGATTGGGAGTGTTCTGCAAACAGAAAGATTTATACTTCCATCCTGCTTGGGCATATGCAATTCCTTCAATTATCTTAAAGATACCTCTATCAGTTCTTGATTCATTCATTTGGACATTACTGACATACTATGTCATTGGTTACAGCCCGGAAGTTGGAAGGTCATAACTTTTTTAAAGATATCTGCAACGATAAATCCAGATTCAATTGAGTAAACTAGTTCTAACGTTAATTGTTGCTTTCCTTCAGGTTCTTCCGGCACTTCCTTATCTTATTTACATTCCACCTTTCATGTATGTCAATGTTTCGCGCTATAGCAGCAATATTTCGCACATTTGTTGCTTGCACACTCACGGGAGCTATTTCGGTATTGGTTCTTGCGTTATTTGGAGGCTTCGTTATTCCAAGATGTAAGTTTCCTGGAAATTATAATTTTCTTTGATTAAGTTATGCAGTTCTGTAATATTATTTACACCCTTATCTTTTAGCGTCCATGCCTGCTTGGCTGGGATGGGGATTTTGGCTATCTCCCTTTTCATATGCTGAGATTGGTCTAACCACAAATGAATTTTTCTCACCACGGTGGAGCAAGGTAATAGTCTTCAGAAGACTTTCACAAAATTCTAGTGACTCTAGTGACTCTAGATTGCTTTTCCGCTTTATAATTTGATATAGTTAATCTCTGGGAACACTACGGCGGGGGAACAAGTGTTAGATGTCCGTGGATTGAATTTTGGTAGGCATCCTTACTGGACAGCTTTTGGTGGTTTAGTAGGGTTCGTATTGTTTTTCAATACCCTCTACGTGCTGGCCTTGACATATCGGAATAGTAAGTTCACCACAAATGACAACATATGAATTTATGAAGTGTTCTCCAACTAACTATTGACAAGATTTTCTCTGTAAATTAAGATCCACAAAGATCCCGTGCTATTGTCTCTCATGGGAAGAACTCTAAGCGCTCAGAAGAAGAATTTAAACCTTGCCCTGAAGTTACTTCCCGAGCTAAAGCAGGTATTTCTTTTTTTAACAGGTCAGGTGTCCGCAATCCCTTGTCAATAGATTTGTTTTCACACTTTTGGTCTAATTTTACAGGAAAAGTTATCTTGCCTTTCAATCCCCTCACTGTCACATTCCAAAATGTGAATTATTATATTGAAACTCCTCAGGTAAACATTGTTTGAGATCATTATGAATGTTTTGAGATACTAAAGTCACAAACAGAGCATAATTTAACATGTGACGCACGTTCCTCGTAGGGAAAGACGCGGCAACTTCTCTCTGATATTACAGGTGCATTGAAGCCTGGAGTTCTCACATCTTTGATGGGTGTCAGTGGAGCTGGAAAAACGACTCTTCTTGATGTACTTTCTGGAAGAAAAACCCGCGGTATTATTAAAGGAGAGATCCAAGTAAGCGGATATCCAAAGGTTCAAGAAACATTTGCACGAGTATCAGGTTACTGTGAACAGTTTGATCTTCACTCTCCGAGTATAACGGTGGAAGAGTCTTTGAAATATTCTGCGTGGCTTCGACTCCCTCATAACATCGATTCAAAAACCAAAAACGTAAGTAATCACACTCTCAACAAGAAAATGGCAGCAATTTATTCTGACTATATTCTGGACCTGGCCTCAGGAACTCGTCAATGAAGTCCTTGAGACAGTTGAACTTGAGGATATTAAAGATTCCATGGTGGGACTTCCTGGAATTAGTGGTTTATCTACAGAACAACGCAAAAGGCTAACTATAGCTGTGGAGCTTGTTGCTAACCCTTCCATCATATTCATGGATGAACCTACCACAGGGCTGGATGCAAGAGCTGCTGCCATTGTTATGAGAGCTGTGAAAAATGTAGCTGAGACTGGGAGAACGGTTGTTTGCACGATCCATCAGCCGAGCATAGATATCTTTGAGACATTTGATGAGGTAAAAAGGTTGAAATCATTGATTTTACCACATACACCCCTGGCAGCTTCTAATTCCCTTGATTGCAGCTGATCCTGATGAAAAATGGGGGACAGCTTATCTACTATGGTCCTCTTGGACAACATTCAAGTAAAGTGATTGAATATTTCGAGGTCAATTTCTGTACTATACTATATTCTAGACTATTTGCACCTCAGCTGGGTTTCTTGTTTTATATAAATCACGGCAAAAGGTTCTTGACTTCAGACGATAACTTTTAGAAAACTATAAATTGACAGAGCATCCCTGGACTTCCAAAGATCCAAAAGAACTACAATCCAGCCACTTGGATGTTAGATATTTCTAGTAAATCTACAGAAGAAAAACATGGAATAGATTTTGCTCAAGTATACAAGGATTCAACTCTGTACAAGTGAGTCCTTATGCAGAAATCCTCATAATGTTTGTATTTTTGTGTTAAAACTATTGACCCAGTGGTGGTTGTTCGGTCTTTTTTTGCAGGCAGAACAAAATGGTGGTTGAGCAACTGAGTTCTGCATCTCCAGGATCAGAAGCTTTGAGCTTTCCTTCACGGTTTTCACAAACAGGTTGGGGACAACTAAAGGCTTGTCTTTGGAAACAGCATTGCTCGTATTGGAGAAACCCTTCCCACAATCTCACTCGCATAGTCTTCATATTGCTTAACTCTACGCTATGTGGCTCTCTCTTTTGGCAAAAAGCTAAACATGTGTAAGTTTTCCCTCCCTATTTCAATGGGTGAAGTACATCTCATAGTTCAGGTCCCAAAAAGCCTTTTGTTTCCTGAATCTCACAGATTAGCAATCTAACAGTCTTCAAAAACGTTTAGTTTACTAAATCTACAAAATCTAAGTTTCATATTATATGTTTATAAGTCTCCATCAATACCACCAATATTTCACAGATCAAGAAAACTATGTTTTTTATATGAATTTTCGTTTACTTTGCAGAAACAATCAGCAAGATGTCTTCAGCATATTTGGCTCAATGTATACTCTAGTGATCTTCTCGGGAATAAACAATTGTGCCACAGTGATGAACTTCATTGCAACAGAACGCAATGTTTTCTACCGTGAAAGGTTTGCTCGGATGTACTCCTCATGGGCGTATTCTTTTTCTCAGGTTAAGCATTAATACTTGGGTTTTGTCAGCTTTTAAGAAATAGCTCTTATAGCTTATCACTTAGGCTTCCACTCTTACTGGATGCCAATAAATTTCTAGGATGACATCCACTGGTGGCCAAATTTCTCTCTTCATGATCCAAGTACTTAATGTTTTGCAGGTCCTAGTTGAGATTCCATACTCACTACTCCAGTCTCTACTATGTACGACAATCATATATCCTATGATCGGCTACCAGATGTCAGTTTACAAACTGTTTTGGAGCTTCTACAGCATTTTCTGCTCATTGCTCGTCTTCAACTACTATGGAATGCTTATGGTTGCTTTGACGCCAAACATTCACATGGCATTGACTCTACGCTCGTCATTTTTCTCCATGGTAAATCTGTTTGCTGGCTTCGTCATGCCAAAACAGGTAAGCCCCCTTATCTCATGTCTTTTTTAACACACTGTTAAGATCCGAAGTATATGTCATAGAACCTCTGTTCTTTCTAGACTTTTTGCCTAAGTAACCAATAGGCTTATAGCTATGTCAAGTCTATCATACCTAAAATTGTTGCTACATTGCATGGAAAGAAATGTATGTGCCAAGGATTGAAATGAAGTTTCAGACTCATGAACACAACATTTTTATCGTATTCCTCAGAAAATCCCAAAATGGTGGATATGGATGTATTACCTGAGTCCGACATCATGGGTGTTGGAAGGATTACTAAGTTCGCAGTATGGAGATGTTGACACAGAGATAACAGCATTTGGAGAAAACAAAACAGTTTCAGCTTTTTTGGAGAATTACTTCGGTTACAAACATGACTCATTGGCTGTAGTAGCATTAGTTCTTATCGCTTATCCCATTATCGTGGCTTCTCTTTTTGCCTTCTTCATGAGCAAACTCAATTTCCAAAAGAAATAGTTTCTTTTCTGTATATATAATAATAGAAGTTCACTTTACTTGCTTCAATTAGACTCCATCGGCTTTTCTTTCTCACCATCGGTTTTCTCTTAGGTTAACGGTTTACAATCTGTACGGTCACAAAATTGGCTGATTATAATATATGTCATATGGCCCTGATCATCCCCATACTTGGATTGTGGCTGGATGATAGTATCTGCAAAGCTCTGATTCTCAAAAGTCTTGGTCCAACTAAAATTTAACAGGTTCTTAGTACTAAACAGAGGATTTGATCTCTGAGAAGGAGAGTTTTTTCTTTTGAAGAATTCCCAAAGCTTGTATCAGAATTGTAGAATCATTCTTATCTAAACTACAGGTTTGATGTTCTTTGCTGTTTTGATCTGTTGAACTTTGGTCAGGTTTGATCTCTTCACAACAAGTAAAGCTGGTAGGGGTAGTTTGGTAGAATCATGACTGTCTGTGGGAAGCCACTGCCAGTGGGAAGCTGATTCTGAGCAATCATTTTTTGATATAAGAAGCGCACAGCAATTTGGTGATTTGATATAAAGTGATTCACTGTAAGAACCTTCTTGCAGAATTAGTTCCAGCAGTAAAAAGTCAGATTCCTTTACATATAGTCTTCAGTGGCGGCTTCATTTGGTTGTTCCTTCAATATAGTATGGTGTGACATGTCAGTTTGACGTACGTGACATGTCAATCTCGTGAAAGCAACTGCAATGTTTCTTTTTTTCTTATTTGTTTTATTTAGTTGCTAACGTCCTCGTGGTTGTGTGGGGACTCCGTATTAAGACCTTTGACTTCTGTCCTCATTAAGAAGCCACTTGGTTGTGATCATTTGTTTGCAAGCATACTACTTAGTTCTCTAACTTGGATAACATATCCTCCTCTCTCTTTGGTTTCCATTAATGATTATGCCTCAAACAGATGGAGTTGAGTTTGCTTCTGGGAACAATGAAAACAGACATGTTTTTGAAGATGGGGAGCTTCAGTCTCAATGGGCTGGTATTGAGAGATTACCAACTTTTGAAAGGATCACTACTGTTTTGTTCTGCAAAAGAGATGAAGAAGGGAAGAAAAGCGAGAGACGAGTCATGGATGTTTCTAAACTTGAGGATCTTGATCGACACCTCTTTATTGGTGAGCTCATCAGACATGTTGAGAATGATAATCTTCGCTTATTGCAGAAAATAAGGAAGAGAATTGACGAGTAAGTCACACTTATCTCTGTTTTTTTTCTTCATTCATTTAGTCTTGAGTACTCGTTGTTTATAAGAAAATTTTTGTGTTTATATGTTCTTATATAATAGAATTTCAAATGCTATTGTCCCATGTATCTTTTTGTAGCGTTGGTATCGAGTTACCAACGATTGAAGTGAGGTTCAGTGATCTTTTTGTCGAAGCAGAGTGTGAAGTTGTTTACGGAAAGCCAATCCCAACTCTTTGGAATGCTATTGCAAGCAAACTATCTGTAAGAGTCATTTAATTCCTTTTGACTTGTCTTTCTATTTTCATTTCCTTCTCTGAGATTCAACTTTTCCTTGTAATGGTTGGTTTTGGAAGAGATTCATGTGTTCAAAGCAAGAAAAGAAGATCTTGAAAGGTGTCAGTGGCATCATAAGGCCTAAAAGGTTGATTCTTGAAGCAGAAATTTTTCCTTAAATTTTTTGTATTGTTTTCAAGAGTGATTGGTTTAATTCAGAACATCTAGGGGTTTTCTTGTAGAATGACTCTGTTGGTTGGTCCTCCTGGCTGTGGTAAAACCACTCTTCTACTTGCACTATCTGGAAGACTCGACCCTTCTTTAAAGGTGTGGTTTCTTTTCTGTCATTGAAGCTCGTTTATTTATCAGTAATCATTATGAGTTGCTTTCACCTTTCAGACTAGAGGAGAAGTTAGTTACAACGGTCACCTATTCTCGGAGTTTGTTCCTGAGAAAACATCATGTTATGTAAGTCAAAACGATCTGCATATTCCAGAGCTTAGTGTGAGAGAGACACTCGATTTTTCGGGATGTTTTCAAGGCACAGGAAGCTGTTTAGGTAAGGGAATAATGAATTCTTATGTCTTCTATCGATATAACTTTATTGACCTTGAAAACTACTGTAACCTTTTTTATTCAGAAATGATTACAGAGATTAGTAGAAGGGAGAAACTGAAAGGGATAGTTCCAGATCCTGATATAGATGCATACATGAAGGTAAAGTAACTATGGATATTCAATATGAAAATTATCTATAACTTGTAACTTGATTTGATTTGATATATAAGAAAACATCTTTGGGATTCAACTTTTTATCATGACAGGCAGTTTCAATTGAGGGTTCAAAAACTAATCTGCAAACGGACTATATCCTAAAGGTATGATACCTTCAGTGTCTGTTCTTTTTCTACTCCGTTCTTTAGCTTTTACTCTTATCAAAATTTGATTAATGCATCTGTGTTTTAGATCCTAGGACTCAATATCTGTGCAGATACGCGTGTTGGAGATGCTTCAAGACCAGGAATATCTGGTGGCCAAAAGAGAAGATTAACTACAGGTACTTTTAACTTTCACACAGTGGTTTAGCATCTTCCAAGCAAAATTTCATGTTTGTTATATACATCTGTAATCTATTGCAGGGGAGATGATCGTAGGTCCAATAAAGACTCTGTTCATGGATGAAATATCGAATGGTTTGGATAGCTCAACTTCATTCCAGATTCTGTCATGTCTCCAACAGTTTGTACGTCTATCTGAAGGAACCATACTGGTTTCACTGCTTCAGCCTGCACCAGAAACGTTTGAGCTTTTCGACGATGTGATACTTATGGGAGAGGGAAAGATAATCTATCATGGTCCACGGGAACTTGTCTGTGGATTCTTTGAGGATTGCGGATTTAAATGTCCAAATAGGAAATCTGTTGCTGAGTTCCTTCAGGAGGTATGAATATGATAGTTATGATACTATCTGGTCTTGATACTGTGATGATAATCATCTCTCTCTTTTGATGCAGGTTATTTCAAGGAAAGATCAAGAACAGTATTGGTGTCACAGAGACAAACCATATTGTTATGTCTCCATTGACTCATTTATTGAGAAATTTGAAAAGTCTGATCTTGGATTACAACTACAAGATGAACTCTCCAAGATATGTGAAAAGTCTCAGACTCACAAGGATGCACTGTGCTTTAGAAAATACTCACTTAGTAACTGGGAGATGCTAAAAGCTTGTTCAAGGAGAGAGTTTCTTCTGATGAAACGTAACTCTTTCGTTTATGTATTCAAATCTGGACTTGTGAGTTCTGTTTACTTTGCCTAAAAGCTTTACTTGTTTTCTTTTATACCAATACATTCTAAACCTTTTTCTGTGTCTCTTTCTGCAGCTAATTTTGATTGGATCCATTGCAATAACTGTATATTTAAGAACTGGGTCTACAAGAGATGCTCCTCACGCTAATTATCTTATGGGTTCTTTATTCTTTTCTCTCTTTAAACTTCTTTCTGATGGACTTCCAGAACTCACGTTGACAATCTCGAGGATTGCCGTGTTCTGCAAGCAAAAAGAGCTATACTTTTATCCAGCTTGGGCCTATGCAATCCCTTCCGCTATTTTAAAGATCCCGATTTCATTTCTTGAATCGTTCCTCTGGACATCTCTGACATATTATGCCATTGGTTACAGTCCTGAGATGGGAAGGTAGTTTTAGTTTGGAATATGTTTTTCAATGTTGATTGCAAAAACAAACCAACATTGAGAAACATTTCTATGCTTAGTCAAATTATTTTTTCCTTCCTTCAGGTTCATCCGCCAGTTCTTGATCTTCTTTGCTTTGCACCTTACATGTATATCAATGTTCCGTGCTATAGCTGCCATCTTTCGAGATTTTGTTGTTTCCACAACCATTGGAACAATTTCTGTAATGCTTCTTTCAGTATTCGGAGGTTTCATTGTTCGGAAATGTAAGTTTGTTACTTGGAACTAGAATTAGAACAAGTCTCTGACTTTGGAGGTTACATTGTAATAGTGCTCTGTTATTTTTTCAGCCACAATGCCTGCTTGGCTTGAGTGGGGATTCTGGCTTTCTCCATTGTCATATGCTGAGATTGGCTTAACCGCAAACGAATTTTTCGCTCCACGGTGGAGGAAGGTAGAGAATTCTTCAGAAGGCCTTTCACATTTTAATAGCTAAGTTTTTTTTGTTCATTATTGATCCTTTTCAATCCTTTTTTTTTTAATTACCATTAGACAACAACTGAAAACAGAACTTTGGGGGAACAAGTTCTAGATGCTCGTGGGTTGAACTTTGGTAATCAATCTTACTGGAGTGCATTTGGCGCTTTAATTGGCTTCACACTCTTCTTCAATACTGTTTTTGCACTGGCCTTGACCTTTCTAAAGAGTAAGTTCACAAGATATATATATTAGAAATGTGACTTAATGAGGTAATGAGGACTCATTTTTTTCCTGTAACTTCAGCCTCGCTGAGGTCTCGCGTGATTGTTTCTCGTGAGAAGAACACTCAAAGCTCAGAAAAATATTATGAATCAAGTTCTGAAACTGCTTCCCAATTCAAAAATGCATTGCCTTTCAAGCCCCTAACTTTCACATTTCAAGACGTACAATATTTCATTGAGACTCCTCAGGTAAAGACTATAGAGTATGCATGAGCAGTGCAAATTTTCATGAACCCTTTTAAACAAGTCAGAGTTGTAATGTGTGGCTATAATTTTTGTCCAAGGGAAAAAAGCTGCAGCTTCTCTCTGACGTTTCAGGCGCCTTCCAGCCCGGTGTTCTCACTGCTCTAATGGGTGTGAGTGGGGCTGGTAAAACGACTCTGCTTGATGTTCTTTCGGGAAGGAAAACCCGTGGTGACATTATAGGAAAGATTGAAGTAGGCGGTTACCTTAAGGTTCAAGAAACATTTGCACGAGTTTCAGGTTATTGCGAACAGTTTGATATCCATTCTCCCAATTTAACTGTCCAAGAGTCACTGCAATACTCTGCTTGGCTTCGACTTCCTTCTAATATTAATTCAGAAATGAAGAGCGTAAGTCATTAATTGGGAAAACATAATTTTTCTTTTAGCTTCTTTGTCTGAGTATTGACTCTATCTTTGCTTTCAGGCAATAGTCAATGAAGTTCTTGAGACGATAGAGCTCAAGGAGATTAAAGATTCCATAGTAGGAATGGCTGGAATTAGCGGTTTAACAACAGAACAACGCAAAAGACTAACAATAGCTGTTGAGCTTGTTTCCAATCCTTCAATCATATTTATGGATGAACCTACCACAGGATTAGATGCAAGAGCTGCTGCAATTGTAATGAGAGCTGTGAAAAACATCGCTGAGACTGGACGAACTGTTGTTTGCACGATTCACCAGCCGAGTATAGATATCTTTGAAGCATTTGATGAGGTAAAATTTGTAAAACATTCTACTCATTTAAAGTCTTTTGTTTGAAGTACATTATATGACTTTTCAATTGCAGCTGATTCTGATGAAAAATGGAGGAAAGATTATCTATTGTGGGCCTCTTGGACAACATTCAAGCAAAGTTATTGAATACTTTATGGTCAGTTTAATAGTGACACTGTAGCATATAAAGTATGGTTTATTCTTTATTTAGAACAAGAAATTTCAACTGTAGAGCATTCCTGGAGTTCCGAAAATGAAAGAGAACTGTAATCCAGCCACTTGGATACTAGACCTTACTTCTAAATCATCAGAAGACAAACTTGGTGTTGATTTCGCACAGATGTACAAGGAATCAAGTTTGTTTAAGTAAGTCTATAAACAAGTATCATCACTTAATTACACTTTGGATCTTGTATGCCTGAAACTGTGACCATCTTTTCTTTTTTTCTGTTTTAGGGAGAACAAAATGGTAATTGAGCAAATGAGATGTACATCTTTGGGATCTGAAGGTTTAATATCATCTTCACGATATGCTCAAACGGGTTGGGAACAATTCAAAGCATGCCTCTGGAAACAACATCTCTCTTATTGGAGAAACCCTTCCTACAATCTCACTCGCATCATTTTCATGTGTCTTACTTCTGTGCTCTGTGGTATTCTTTTCTGGCAAAAAGCTAAGATAATGTTCGTCACTCGCCCATGTGTTTCCTTAATCTCAAAAGGATTAGTTATTCAAACTTTGTTGATCTCTCTTCTTTGCAGAAACAATCAGCAAGATCTTTTTGACGTATTTGGCTCAATGTTCACGGTGGTTCTATTCTCTGGAATAAACAATTGCTCAACAGTGTTATTTTGCGTTGCAACCGAACGAAATGTCTTCTACCGCGAAAGATTTTCCCGTATGTACAACTCATGGTCGTATTCCCTTGCTCAGGTTAAAACACTTCCTCAATCAAACCATAAAGGAAGGAGAAAAAACTGTGTTGGTATTGACTTTGAGGCTTAAGTTTTGCAGGTGTTGGTTGAAATACCATACTCATTTTTCCAATCTATTGTATATGTAATACTCGTATATCCTATGGTTGGCTATCACTGGTCGGTCTACAAAGTGTTTTGGAGCTTCTACTCAATCTTCTGCTCCTTGCTCACCTTCAACTATTTCGGCATGCTTTTAGTCGTTGTGACCCCAAATGTTCACGTTGCTTTTACTCTCCGCTCTTCTTATTACTCAATTGTCAATCTCTTTGCTGGTTATGTCATGCCGAAACCAGTAAGTCCTCTTTTACATATCTTCACCAAGTCTCTAAAGTTTCGATTCTTGTTGTTAATGAGATTTTTCGAGTTCTTGTTCTTGATGCAGAACATTCCAAGATGGTGGATTTGGATGTATTACTTGAGCCCTACGTCATGGGTTTTGAACGGATTGCTCACATCGCAATATGGAGATATGGAGGAAGAGATATTAGCCTTTGGAGAGAAGAAGAAGGTTTCAGCTTTCCTGGAAAGTTATTTTGGCTATAAATATGACTCTTTGGCTCTTGTAGCTGTCGTTCTTATCGCCTTCCCCATTCTCTTGGCATCTCTTTTCGCATTTTTCATTGGCAAACTCAATTTCCAAAAGAAGTGAATCCTCGTTATCTTCATATGAAGGAGAATGTTTTGGTATTTACAAATGAGATTTTTTTTTTCTTAGAAACAAGTACATAGAAAGAGAATAAATAGGTTCCAAAATTGGTTTAAAAAACCTACAAGCGACTTTCTCACATAACTAACAAACTCACAACTTTAGATAGAGAATGAGACAAACCATATACACAAGAAGGATCTGAGTTTTCGTCTTCTCCATCCACTTGTTTACAAAAAGGGAGAGACCAAACAAAAAAAAAAAGCAACCTTTGGTGTAAAATGCAAAATCGTGCAAGTTTTCTAGGTGGTCAAACTCAGTCTTTTATGAGACGCTTTTCGAAGTTGGTCAGGAAGATATGCTAACCCACCTACAGGCTACAAGAAGGAAAACATTAGGGTTCTATTGGGCATTAAGGTTGATGCGAGGCTGCGAGCAGAGTTGTCTTACACTGTGGCATCAACAAGCTTACCTCAGATTCCACCACTGGTTTTGTAGCAGAGGAAGCGTAGACCTTGCTCAGGCATTTTTTGGCTGATTCTAGAAGAGAATATCCAACACAAGAAAATGCTAAGTGTTCATGGCAATAAGCTCATCCGGCATGCATTGTCTTATATTAATGACCATTGATTTGTTATAAGGCGATGAGATGTCACAACATTGACGACGAGGAGAAACCATCTGGAAAGAAAAATGTTAACCCGGGCCAAACTGAAGGTAATTTTACTGAGAAGCAAGGGATAAAAAATATAAATTATACCTGTTGAGTATCATGGTCTAGCTTATGAGATAGAACTTTGATGCGTTCTAGACGCTTAACAGCTTCTGCTCTGTGGCAGTTTCCGACTCTATGAAGAATATAGTTACTCCATGTTCCCTCAGATCCATCTGATCCTACACTGTCCAAGAAAAAGACGAGTGATCTCCCGCATGGATCCCTGGGATAATCCCTTGTACTGAACATATAATTGCTTTGAACCCCTGACCCTCTCCTCCATGTCGAAAATGTCTTTTGCAGGGTGAGAAGATCCGGGAGAAGTTTATTACCTTCATAAACTTGAATCGCGTAACCCCACACAACCGAAACAGTCACTGTGTTCAAAGAATCATAACAGACACTCTGCTGCAAAATCCTCCCGGAATCTAAACTTGAAGCCCCAATAAGGCGAGCCACAGATTCTGTCCGGTTCATCTTTGGAAAGAACGGATCAACTGCGTCCAAGTGATGAAGGGATACCAATGGAGATAAAGGGTGCGCACAGAGCAGGCCAAATATGTTTCCTCTTACATCGATCTATGAAAAAGAGCACAAATATAGTAATTTTCAAATTAACTCTCTAGCAGCAAAACTCAAATATGGAAAGGTAAGCCAATTATAGTAATCCGACAAATTACTACAACAGAAAGGAACATACTAACTACATTATCCAATACCAACCACATAAGAAAACTAATCCAACGCTTTCATCACTGAACTAAACTTGTCTAATATGGAAATCTCTCATAAATTTTTTCTTGTTCAGCAATCAGCATCAATGTCACAGTGAACTATCAACTTTTCAATTCCAATTCAAGGCTTTTCACTGTCTCAAATTCTCAATCATACCAAATGGTTGCAACTAATTTAGCAAAACCAATCAATCAATTCCTTTATTACCTGATGAAATCCAGGTTCATGAGTTAATGTAACACCAAGCTCAGCCAAGCAAGAGAAGATCCTAGAATCACTTCCATACATATGTGAATACCTCATCAAACAAGAATCCAAAACCTTAGCTAAAACCTTCGCAAGCGAAACACTAATGGCGAATCCTCCTCCACCAAACGCCATATCAAACGAATACCTAACATTCTGATCATAAAACTCCGAATTACTTCCGACGTAATACCACTTCCGGTGATCATACTTAGACAAAACCGTCACGAGATTATCTACAAAGAACACAGTATCATCATCACCGAAAACGAACCACCGCACATCTTTATCTCCTTGATCCACCGTCTCTTTAACAACACGAGCCACACGGATCGCTGATCGGAGACCACCAGGGAAATTATAAGGAAACCTAGAAACGTCTTTAGAAACAACCACAGGAGGAAGAGTTAGATCGGACTCAAATCCACCACGATCGAGAAACACGACGGCGCGTGTAGACTCAGGAGTATACCAGAGACGAACATATGAGCTACGACGGAGCCAAGAGTCGTGAGAAGCAGCGATCGAGAAGAGTAAGTGACGGCGACGAGTGGAGAACACAGTTAAGGATCTAGCGATCGATGAAATCTTCTCACGCCGGAAAGTTCCGTACGAGAAAATTATGTAGATGATGAAACAAAATACGAGTAATAAAAAGATGTTTCTGATGCGGGAAGAAGTTAACGCCGGAGATTTGGCCGGAAAGAGCATTTCCGGCGAGAGGGAATCGAGTCTAGAGAGAGATGGATCAGGTCGTCTCTTACGTCTCGTCTGGTTCATTTTCAGAGTTTCGATTTTGAATTTTCTTCTTCTTCCTCACCGTAGAGTCGACGACGGTTAAGTTTATCGGAAAGTGGCAGAGCGAAGCCGTCACCTTTCAGTGAATCTTATAAAAAAGACTTTGGACTGGTCATTTGAGTTTACGGGTCGGGTATTTCGGATCCGACTTCGGACCTGCTAGATGAGCCCGAAGGTTAGGAGTTGTGTTGGGTTTATCATTCGAATTTTATTATTCCCACTAGGGTAATATAAAACGTATACTATATAGTTTTTACTTGACTAATTCAGACTCTAGCCATCAAAGAAGAGATGAAGATTGAGCTCGTGTTCATACCATTGCCGGGGATTGGTCATCTCCGGCCAACGGTGAAGCTGGCGAAGCAACTTATCAGCAGCGATAACCGTCTTTCAATCACCGTAATCCTCATCCCTTCAAGATTCGACGCTGGTGATGCATCAGCATGTATGGCATCCCTCATCACAGCGTCTCAAGATCGACGCCTCCGTTACGAACCAATCTCCGTCGCGAAACAGCTGCCAATCTCCGATCCGGATCCGGCTCAAGTTTACATCGAGAAACAAAAGGAGAAAGTGAGAGATGCGGTCTTGAGAATCCAAGATCCAACAAGAAAGCTCGGAGGATTCGTGGTGGACATGTTCTGTTCCTCTATGGTCGATGTAGCTAACGGACTTGGAGTTCCGTGTTATATGATGTACACATCGAACGCTACGTTTCTTGGAATCATGCTTCACGTTCAACAAATGTACGATGAGAACAAGTATGACGTCAGTGAGTTGGATGACTCGGTCAACGAGTTGGAGTTCCCGTCTCTGACTCGTCCTTATCCTGTGAAGTCTCTTCCTCATATCCTCACTTCGAAGGAGTGGTTACCTCTCTCTCTAGCTCAAGCTAGGTTGTTCCGGGAGATGAAGGGTTTCTTGGTAAACACAGTTGCTGAGTTAGGACCTCACGCTCTGAAAATGTTCACTGGTGATGATGATCTTCCTCAGGCTTATCCAGTTGGACCAGTGTTGGATCTTGAAAACGGTTCTGATAAGGACGAGAAGTCATCGGCGATCTTACAGTGGCTCGATGAGCAACCGGCTAAATCTGTTGTGTTTCTCTGTTTTGGTAGCTTGGGAGGTTTCACTGAGGAACAAACTAGAGAAATAGCTGTGTCGTTAGACCGAAGTGGTCACCGGTTTCTTTGGTCTCTCCGTCGTGCATCTCCGAATATAATGACTGACCGTCCCGGGGATTTCACAGATTTGGAGATGGTTCTTCCGGAGGGGTTCTTGGACCGGACATTGGATAGAGGGAAAGTGATTGGATGGGCACCACAAGTGGCGGTACTAGCGAAACCAGCGATAGGAGGATTCGTCACTCACTGCGGGTGGAACTCGATACTAGAGAGCTTATGGTTCGGTGTCCCAATGGTGGCATGGCCACTCTACGCAGAGCAGAAGGTAAACGCGTTCGAGATGGTGGAAGAGCTGGGACTGGCTGTGGAGATATGTAAGTACTTGAAAGTAGATTTGTTCGCTAAAGAGATGGAGACGGCTAAGGCGGAGGATATAGAGAAAGCCATTAGGCGTGTGATGGAACAGGACAGTGACGTTAGGAACAGAGCCAAGGAGATGGCGGAGAAATGTCATGTGGCGTTAAGGGACGATGGATCTTCGCAGGTGGCTTTGCAAAAGTTTATTCAAGACATTGTTAAGAATGTTGCTTAAACATTTCATTTGTTTCCATCTTTAAAAGATCTTCATCAAAATAAGAAGTTATGTAATTGCTACACAAGTCTTTTAGCAGTGGCGCCAAGCTACAAGCGTGATTGCTTTAACAAATTATTAGAGACGTACTGATCGAGGTTAACTTGTCGATCTTCAAATTGATAACATTATAGCTAATATCTTTTCACATAATCGCACACGTATATCAAAACTCTTGGCTTCTTGCACCAACGATGTGTTCTAAGTTCTAACTAATATGAAAAAAAACATAAATTATAAGAATACAAACATATATAGAAGTGGTTCGTACGTGCACCAACGATGTGTTGGCTAGAAAAGAAACGGATTTTATTATTAACAAACCCACGTTGGTTTACTATTTTCCCATTGAGAAAACAACATATGCACATTTTTGCTAATGTTAAATTTTTTTTTATAGATAAAAAAATTCTTATGAGATGTTGCTAATGCAAATTTTAAGTTTTTTTTTTTGTTTCTATCCATCATTATTTGGGTAAAAAATTGGATCCATTACCCAAAAGTTAAAGTTGACATGTTTATGCTGTTTTGAGAGAAAATCCAACTATAATATTTTTTAACAAAATGAAAGATTGAATGTAAACAATCAATAAATGGAAAGAAAAAAATTTCCATCGTTTTTAATAAAAAGAATTTACTTTATTTGTGAACCATGCAATCCAACTATGTAAGTGAAGTTCCCTTTTTTATGTAGCAAACTTGTACGTAGCAAACTTGTAATAAAGTTTAGAAAAAGTTGACTACATAACCACCCATTCTCAATTAATCTTCCTCGAATATGTTTCTAATTACGAGTTGAAGACTACTTAGTAAACCAAGATACTCATAACCAAGATACTCAGAGGCAAGCCAACGACGATGGTCATCATAGGATATCTTCATGGGATATTGTTAATTGGCCAATGGCGATAATCTGAGCGAAGAAAACCACCATAGATTTGTAAAAGTTTATTTACGTGTCCAATAAAGTAGCTTGATCTTTCTTATGTTTTATAAATAGTGTTGTTCCCGAAATCAATAATAGTAATGTTTCCATGCGTGAGTTTTTCTCCATAGCATGAACGATATCATTAATATGTTTCAAGTGTTTGTATGTTTGTTCATGTTATATATCATAGTTTTCCATTATTTATGTAAAGTGGCTCAAATAGTAATACAACTATTTTGCATCCTTTTAAGTAAATATTTACAATGCAACACATCTTTTTGTACTAGTAGTTGATGATTCAGTTGTTCTAAATTTGTGCACAATAACTAGTCTCAATCATAATGTTACGATCTTGTCAAATAAACATTTTACCAACAACAAATTTATTATATATTGTATGACTTATATTAAATAATTTTCAAAAAAAGAATTCATACTTAAGAATATTAAAATAAATATTTTTCTTAGTAATATTTTTGTTTTGAATTGCCTTTCATTATTCTATATATATATACTTTAAATATAAACGTGTTATACTCAATAAGTCATTAGTATCACAAAAACGGTAAACTACAAAAACAAATTGAATGGAGAATATAACTTGCTCATTTGCTCTTGATCATTAGTTTCGGATTATAAATCTTTGATTTAACCCTCAATGATAGATTAAACATATGCTATTTGGCAACATAACAGTTTTGAGTCATGCTGATATCAGAATTTAATATGTATATATACCCATTATCGTAGATTACTTTGTTCCTAGTTTTTTTTTGTTTAGAAAGAGTTAATTGTTATACTAAATTGGCTAAACAATGACTCTAGTAGACACCCAATTACATAGTCGTAAAGACCATAAAATTTCTTAAATGCTCACATAGTCCCACATTCTATAATTTAATGTTATATTGTAATCAGTGTGTTATTGATTCTCTAACCACTCTTTTCGGCCATGAATATAGAAATAGCAATTGGCAATGCAAAATAACATATAAAAACAATGTATGGTTTAAAACAATATTACGACAATAATTTACGTGTTGACATACTTTACCACTTCTTATTCAATCTTTTCTCTATCTCTTTATCTTTTCTTCATCTAATGAAACTCGATACTATTTATATACAACTCCCTTACTATATAGACCACACATATAAAAAGTACAATGATTCATTCTAGAATGTGATTTGTGAACCGAATAAGTCATACTAGTCAACCACTCGAAACTTGTGTATCCAAACATGAGGACGAGAGATCGTCTGGTCCTCTAGGGCCAAGTTACATCGAAACAATAGGTCAATATTTGTCCATGTGTAACCTATTTAATGACATAATACAAAATATCCATTTGCTTTAAATAACAAATCATTCCTATATAATAAACCTAAAGCTTCAAGACTTCAACACAAAGAGAGGAGTAAAAGATGTGCAAAGGCGTTAAAGAAGAAGAGAGAAGAGGAGATGAAGGAGGATGCCAGAGACTTTGCACGGAGAGTCCAAGAGCTCCGGTGAGCTGTGAGCTTTGCGGCAAGGACGCAGCCGTGTATTGTGAGGCAGATGCGGCTTTCCTTTGTATGAAATGTGACACATGGGTCCATTCTGCTAATTTTCTTGCTCGGAGACATCTCCGGAGCGTGATCTGCTCGAGCTGTCGGAAGTTAACTCGTCGTTGTCTTGTCGGAGATAAGTTTAATGTTGTTTTACCGGAGATAAGGACGATGGTACGAGGTGAAGAAGATAGTAGTGATCACAAAGTCCCCTTTGTGTTTCTCTGATTTTGTTTTGTTCTTCTTCGTAATTAAGGTTAAATCTTGATAGGATTTATGTAATATTTATTCTTATAAAAAAAATATTGTTGGAAAATTAAATTCTTAATCACTTTTTCTTAAGAACTTGCTTTAGCCATAACAAAGACAATAGTAAGCTACTAAGCTTTACGAAATCAAGAACGACTCTTTCTATGGCAAACATAATCTGCCTTTATTTTTCTTAAATAGGAAAACAAATACAACGTTACAAATTACAATCAAAGTGAAATGGGAAAGTATGAAGTGGTCCAAAACACACTTTAACTGAGATTAATTAAAGAATTAGAATTAGTTAAAGAATTGTAATTAGTAAGAAAGAATCAACGACTCTTGTTTTGTTTCTTGATAACCTTGTTTGGGTTTCTTGATGCTCTTGTTTGGTTTCTTGATTCGGTCTGATCGTTCTCCTCGCTGTAAGATCTCTGGTCGCATCAAAAAACAGAGGAAATATTGTAGTAAGAAAGAGCAAACTTTGAGATTTTTTTTTTTTGTCTCCATATGTTATCAGTTATCACCATTTGTGGTGATTCCAGGGTTTTTTTTTTAGTTTGATCTTGTAGATTTTCTGAAAAAAGAGAGATTTCTTTTTTTCTGTGTTGCTTCTCCAACAAGAAACTGTTAATCCCTTGGGTGGAGTGAGATTTTTTCTTTCTTTACTTGAGACTTCTTTGAAGAGAAGCATCACTAGTTCACATAATTAGTGATGGATCATACTCAAAATTTTCTCCAGCTTTCACAAATCTTCCTTTCACTCGTTTTCTCGTATCGGCTCTGGCTTTGCGTGATGCGTATCTAATTTGCTTCCCAAACCTAAAAATGTACCACAAATATCACCTTAGAGGTTAAGTCTCAATAGCATGAACATTTACTCTGTTTCTGATACTTACATGCGTTTTGACTTCTTTTGTTTGTATCTCTTTTTAGCCTCATCTCTTGATTTTGGATTATAACTGACTTCAGCACTCGATTCCCATGGCGAATCTCCGATCAGAAACCCTGGGGATATACCGCAATCTTGGTAATCAGTCGTGCTGCTTTCTCTTGTGATGTTTGACATCGAAAGCGACATGCTCGGAACAACATTCCCACCGGATAAGGCAGGAAGAAACAGAGAAGAAAGGTCAATGTTATTATTATCTTCCTTATATGATGAACCCTCGTACTTGTAACATTTGGTTTGATCAGGTGATGGACATCCAATAATATAATTGCTTGCGTTAAAATTCAAAGGTGCATCATCTAAATTAATCCCTTCACATAGATCTAAACCAGAACATTCCTGCATAGAAGAGGAGATATAAATGTGTTCTTTACTTCTTTTTATGATAATGAACATTTTGACAAATTACTTGAGCAAGACGTTACCTCCTCTATCACTTTAGGAAGATTAGATTCCATGAAAAGGATAGAATTTTCTTTGAGATTCTGAGTTTGTGTAATCATGGAAGCAGATAAACCATCCCAATCGACTAACTCATTTATTTTGGTGCAATCATCAAATGGAGAAACCCAATTTGAGACAGAAGGTTCTGAATTCGAAGACCAGACCTTGGTGAAATCCGATGGAGAAGGACAACCTGAGTAAGGGTTAAGATTCTGAAGTATGTGTCCTAAACCAGTGCAGTTACTTGCGTTCCATTGACATCCTTGGCAAAGAGAAACCTTCTCATTCAGACAGTGGATTGCCGTGGGTTGCAAGAAGCATTTCTCGCAGAGGAAAGACCGCGTGTGTCTTTGAGACAAAGGATTCGCTGAGTGTACATTGACATCACAGTTTAAGCAAAGTCTAGCCGAATCAGATTTGCAGTAGATTAATGCTTTTTCGGTTCCGCAATAGTCACATTGAGCATCCATGTTTCTTATAAGACAGACACACCCTAAAAATCCTGCAGCATAGAGAAAGATCATGAGATAAAACATAGGATTTAGATCGTAACATCGCAGTTACATTACTGGTTCATGTTTGTTTTATGTCTGTGAGTGTATGTGATCCGATGGAGGTTAAAGAAGCACTCACAAACTAAGAAATTGTGGATTCTCAAAGACGGATCAATACTAAATTTTCGAAACAATAAACGAGTGAAAAATATGGTTTGTGCGTTAGGGTTCAAAGATAGAAGCGTTACAAGGGTGTGTGAGTGAGTGAGTTCCAGTGTCTTTGAGAAAGAAGAGAGAAGTGAAGGTTTAGCTCTGTTTTTATTGTGTGCGGTGTCCATGGGGGTATCTTCATCACGTGTGATTCTCTTGTTCGTTAGATATTTTGCTGTCCTAATGTGGTTGACCGTAGAGTTCGGAGTTTAGGTTTGATTCTTTAGTTACTTTGTGTGGCTAGCAAGTAAGTTTCTAGAAAGACTAGAATAGAAACGTGTACATGTTTCTGTGACGTAGACGTAGTTACGTACAGATTCATTCGAACACGTTTTCTTTATCCAAGGAGTAAATATCTTGTTCAAAACATCCGAGAAACAAGACTAGTTCGAAGCAAAGCTATTCCGAGTGCTTGTTTAACGTGGGTTTGGACTTTGGACTAATGAGTTTAGAGCATACCATACCCGTTTTATTAACCGGTGGTTGTGGTTTGTGTATTGCATAATGCTCATTACCTTACAACCCTTTCCGAGTAAAGTTATCGACAAAAACTAGATCAAAATGTGTTTTTGTTAATCGGTTGCAAAATTTTATGAACACATATTGACGTTAAGTAAGCTAGTGACAAAGCTCTGAGGCTATATGATAGTAGTGCTGTTATATTCAGATCTGAAAGGCTATGAACATTCACTTAGATTAGTTCAAAGAATTAAATTTACGATAGTTCAGATTGGTTCAACTTCGCAAGTTCTCAACGAAATGTTTTAATCAAGGAATGATCCAGGTAACACAGTGGTCTGTCTAATGAATCTCAGACTCTTTTGGGTCACTACTCCATTGTTTTACTCCCCAGGCAACCACAATGATAATGTTCATCACTAATGAACTCTTGCATTAGCAAAGTGGTTGGAGTAGCCATATCACAGTTTATAAACTGTTGTCAATTGAAGTTAGATCAAGAATTCAACAGAGTAAACAAAAGAACAAAAACCGAATTGTTAATGATATGAATGAATATACGAGGCATTTCCAGGATCAAAAGGCATAGAGAAAAAAGCAAGAAGATCAGGATATACCACGACTAAATTACTATTGCGTCACAAGCCATTATACCTGAAGGAATTGTGTTTATCCCTCAGAATTGGTAATGGACGCCCACAAAACATAAACACTTGAATCAATTGGGTAAAACAAAAATGCTCAGTGGAAGGAGAAGTCGTTTAAGTTGGAGAGCTCACGGTATAACCCACTGCTCTTCTCACACTCTTCGTGCTTTCTTCTCATCATTGCATTTTCATCATCATCATCAAAACACAAAACAACAATCCAACCAAAACCAAAAAACATTGAGAAAGAAGAAAGCTTCAGTGTGTGTAACAAAGTCAGATCATTGATTCAAAGAATCTCACTGAAATCCGCTAAGATATTTGTTTTTTATCATCATCAGCTCTTTTTTTATAACAACAAGAAGAAACACATCAATCCAAAGTTCCAAACCAAACCCTCAGAAAAAAAAACAGAAACTTTCTTCAAATCGATTGAAAAGATAAGATTTTGAGTAAAAGGGGTTGATGATACTCAGACAGCCAAGGGTTAATCTTCAACTACTGGGAGAAGAATCCCAGATCTGAAACTCTAGTCCACATATTACACTTGTATCATCACCATATCATATACCCCCTTCCACAACCATACAAAGCATCACAAAATCATTTCACAAAACCCTTAAAAGCAAAAAATATATCAAACAGTGACACGAAGAAGAAGAGAGAAACATCCTATGATTTGAAGAACACTAATCTCACTATAAACCATATAAATACTCACACAGACACAAAGAAACTCATCTGAGAATTAGGGTTTTACTTCGGCGGCTGGCTACCTCTATATCTTTTAAGGTCTTCTAGGATGGTGAACAAAAAAGAAAAAAAACGTCTTCTTGGCCCAGTAATTATTAATGGGCCTGTTGCTTACGTGACCCAACAAACAACTCCACTTTTAGTATAAAATACACCTTTACTTGACTCATATCGAAAAAGTCCAAAAAGCAAAAAGCAATGACGAAGATCGAACTCGTGTTCATACCTTCGCCGGGAATTGGCCATCTCCGGCCAACCGTGAAGCTAGCTAAACAACTCATCACCAGAGACGATCGTCTCTCAATCACTTTAATCATCATCCCTCCTAGAAACGACGCCGGAGATGTAACAGCCTATATCTCATCCCTAACGTCACAAGATCGTCTCCGTTACGAATCCATCTCCGTCGTGAAACAACAACCAACGGCTGATCTAGAGCCGAGTCAAGTCTACATAGAGAGACAAAAGTCTAAAGTGAGAGACTCAGTCGCGAGCATCATCCAAGATCCAACAAGAAAGCTCGAAGGATTCGTTGTTGACATGTTCTGTTCCTCGATGATCGATTTAGCTGAAGAATTCGGAGTCCCGTGTTATATGGTCTACACATCGAACGCTACGTTTCTTGGAATCATGCTTCACGTTCAACAAATGTACGATGAGAAGAAGTATGACGTCAGTGATTTGGATGAGTCCGTGGAGGAGTTGGTGTTTCCGTGTTTGACTCGTCCTTATCCTGTGAAGTGTCTCCCTCATATCCTCAGAGCAAAGGAGTGGTCACCTTTTTTTTACACTCTAGCTAGATCGTTTCGGAAAATGAAGGGTATTTTGGTAAATACTGTTGCTGAGCTGGAGCCTCAAGCTTTGAAAATGTTCACTAGTTGTGATCTTCCTCAAGTTTATCCGGTTGGACCAGTGTTGAATCTTGAAAACGGTTCTGATGAGGAGGAGAAGGGATCGGAGATGTTGCGGTGGCTCGATGAGCAACCGGATAAATCGGTTTTGTTTCTCTGTTTCGGTAGCATGGGAGGCTTCACTGAGGAACAAACTAGAGAGTTAGCTGTAGCGCTAGAACTAAGTGGTCACAGGTTTCTTTGGTCACTACGTCGTGCATCTCTGGATATAAGGACGGAGCGTCCCGGAGATTTCACAGATTTGGAGAAGGTTCTTCCGGAAGGGTTCTTGGACAGGACATTAGATAGAGGGAAAGTGATAGGATGGGCACCACAAGTGGCGGTCCTAGCGAAACCGGCGATAGGAGGGTTTGTCACTCACTGCGGGTGGAACTCAATGCTAGAGAGCTTGTGGTTCGGTGTCCCAATGGTGGCATGGCCTCTCTACGCGGAGCAGAAGGTTAACGCGTTCGAGATGGTGGAGGAGCTAGGACTGGCTGTGGAGATACGGAGGTACTTTAAAGGAGATTTGATGATAGGAGAGATGGAGATAGTTGAGGCGGAGGATATAGAGAGAGCGATCAGGATTGTGATGGAGCAGGATAGTGATGTCAGGAAGAACGTGACGGAGATGGCTGAGAAGTGTCGTGTGGCGTTAACGGACGGTGGATCTTCGCATGTCGCTTTGCAAAAGTTTATTCAAGACGTTACCAAAAATGTTGCTTAATTTGGGTTAGGGACGTTGACTATATATGAGATACGGTGACTGAGTTCCAACGTCCAAGTGTTTATTATGTATTATTGGTTGCTAGCTACCCATGTTATTGCAACTGGGTTTGTAATGTAGTTAAGTTTTAAATTTTATGTTAATCCGTAAAAGATTTGAAATACAGTATAGATAAGAAAATTTCATGAAAAGAAATATCCTATCACTAATACTATATGAGCACAAATTTCGTAGCAACCATGATAATGACTAAATTTTAGATCAAAAAATTATAAATATTAATAAATCTCTGTGGACAGTGGTAATCATCTAGTGTATATATAAAAAGTTATTTGGATACAACATTTTAACCGAGGGGTGAGGATGGTCAAGTGAAAGAAGCCAGTTGTTGGAAGGGTTAACTGTTGAGGATAGTCTCGGCAGATGGTGCGTCTTGTGGTAACCCGAGATTAGCTGCGGTTGGGGGGTCATCCGAGACGAGCACTGGTTGCTCTGTTCCCAAGGTTGACTTATGGGGTTTGCTCTTTGCTTGGGACCGAGAGTTTAGAAGGGTGGAGTTGGAAGTTGGAATTGTCTAACTGTCCAATAATATTAGTCATCCATAGTATGGAATGGATCTAACGATACACAAAGCATCTTTTTGTGCTAGTCATCATCTTTACGAATCTGATTAGTACAACTGTTTGGATAATATTAAATTTTAAATATTTTTGCATTCTAAAGCTCTAGTACATTCTTTTTGCTATATTATCAAATAAAGAAAATTACATGATCAAGTGCTTCTTATTTTCACATGATCAAGTTAACTTAGTTTTACGACTAACAACCCCATATCGCCGCAACACTACTCTCCCAACGAGAGAACAACAAATAAAACTGTTAAAAAGGCAGCTTTAGAAATTGTAGACAATGGGATACCATATTTTCCATGCTCAAACAAACCCTTTAGAAATGGAAAGAACAACAAAACCACCATAACACATCCACAAGCCTCTATAAAACCCGAACCATCTCTTCCATGACGACCACTCGACCATAGTAGACGAACCAAAAACTCAGCTAGAGCGGCAAGATTCACCAAGATAATAAATGTGCCGGGAATGAAAAGAGACGAGCTATCAAATTCAAATTTACCAAAGTCTGATTTTGGAACATCATCTTCTCCTTGAGATGGTTTAGACTCATCATATACTTGTTTTGTATCGGGCATAGTCTTTTTAGCGATTACAAAACCTATCTTTGAGATTCCAAGAAGCTTGAGTATGATATCTTGGATGCTAAATAACCAACTGCTAGTGGCTACTATTCTCCAAAGTGATTGGGAGACATACCATGATTGTAACGAAAAACCAAGCCTCATGAATTGCCATAGACTGTACTGACAATACATCCCCACAAGTGTGACTGTTATGCCTAGACAAGGTCCCTAAAACCACACGAAAGATGATACAAGAAAATATTAAACGGTTAGCAAAACAAAAACAGTTTTTTTTTTCTTTCTAATTAATTATATGAAAATAAAGTAAACTATATTTAGAGAAAGATAGACACCTTGGGAAATAAGGTAGAGTTGTGGAGTAAGCAATAAGCAGGCAAGACAGAATAAATGAGCTCAGGGATTGAACGTAGACTCACGAGAACAAAGAAATAAGCTAATCGTTGTCGGAATTTTATTTTCCGGCGAAAACCGATGAACGGACTTTGTTTGTTAAAAAGGATTTCGGCCACTCCCGTCGCCCAGCGTCGCTGTTGGACTATTGTCTCTAGTCCTACGGACGGCATTGATCCAAGAAACGCTGGTGGGTTCGGAGAAACGAATGAGCTAGTCCAACCTCTCATATGGATACCAATACTCGTGTTTGTATCGTCGCCCACTGAACCATATAACCAACCAAGCTGCACGATTTTATATAAAAGAACTTATTACTATATATGGGCAAAACGTTCATAAATTCAAGAAAAAAACTCGCTATTCGTTAATATTTCTTGAAATGTTTGGTTTTAGAATGAAGCGACTAGATTGAGAATATATACGTTTCCCCAACTGGTTTGGTTCTCGTAGTGACAATGTCCCACTTCTTGAGCTGCTTCAATGAAGTTTGTAAGGTTACTTTGAGGATTTGATTTTCTTTGTAATGCATGCACCACCGATTTCACCAGCTCTTTAGAGCTCCCGTATTTCCTCACTAAACTTTCCTCAGCCAAAAACTCTCCTTAATGAAATAAGGATACCAATTATTAATAGCAAAGTTATGATGAATTGTTATATGTTATATAAATGATAAAACATATATAGGAATGTTTCTACAATAGTGAAAATATTAAGGTGATAAAGGGTGTGTATCATTTTGTTATCTCCTTAAACTTCTTTTTCCAATTAAGGTCAGCTATTTTTAAAGAGTAAATTATAAGATGAGAGATTCAAATCCTCCACCTTCAGAACAATACCACACTCATTAGTAATTGTGGTTGTAGTGTTATCACTTATCAGTACGTTGAAGGGTTTTGCCTAGCTCCCCTTTTTGCAATTTATCTTCTAAACTTTTTTCACCCAAAACAATGTATAGTTATGAGTCTTAGAGTGATTATGAAAAACTTAATACATTAAACGATGATTTAAAATATTTCAAATAATGTCGCCGAGGAATATATGAAAATCTCGTATACGTGCTTTTTAATATACTTACTTGTAGCAACTAAAGAAAGACTTCCGTTGTCCTCTAAATCGTCCGTTGATAAACCATACATAACTCTTCTAGTGTGGAAGCATCCTGAGCCACAATATATCGGTCCTTGGATACCCGCGATTCCTCGTCCTATATACTAATTTCAACGCATAAAACATGAGAGTAAGTATCGGTTTGGTTGATAAATGACAACAAAAGTCTTAAGTAAAAAAATGTAAAAGAATGGTGAGATATCGCACTGATTGTAGGAATGAGAGTTCGATGGTGTAAGCATTATAGAACTCTTGAGGGAATTGAACAAAAGCACAATGGTGGTTTGATTGCTTTGAGTCTTGTAAAAATACACACATTGCTTGTCGCACCACATCTGCTTCATTGGCATACATGTCACAGTCTACGTTCAACATGTATGGTGCATTCGTCATTAACCCTGACACTCTCAACTGTTCAAATCTTAGGCTCATAACATTTTGATTATATAGAAAAAACGTAATATGGATTTCAATTTAAAGTTGAGAAAGTTTAGTATTTTACTTTTTCTTCATAATATTTTACTATTTTTACCTTACTTGAAAGAACGTATAAATCTTTATGTATCGAATCACTTATCTTGTAATCATCATATTTAATTTCAGAATAGTTATTGGCGGATTAAAAAGATAAGCAAAACTTATATACTTTGAGATAAGTTGTTTGAGATAAAACATTAACCAGATAGTTCATGGCTCCAGTTTTGTAATGATGAAGACAATTTGGTCTTTTCTCTCTTGAAACGTATACAAGATGAGGGACTTCTTTCTCGTCTCCCACACCTGCCTTGTTCTCCCATACCACCTTCACATAGACACATAAAACAAGATTTCAATAATCATTATAATGAAACCTTATAATATGTGCTAAACAGAGATTTGTTAAGAGAAGAAACTTTGAATATATAGTTTTGTTAAATATAACAATACCTTAACTATTGTTGAATGATCATTTGGTTTTGCGTTTGAGAAAGCTTCAAAATCATCATTTGCATCCTCCAACCAGTGGGAATCTCCGGTAGCATCTTCAACTTTTCGGCATAACTTCTCGTACTCTCTCTTTATATTAATACAAAAAAAAAACATGAAAACATCATATTGGCGAACTTATCAGTACTGATCAAATGAACTTATATATGTTACCTTCGTCATTTCCCAATCTTTAATGAATACTGAATCATCTGTTAAATCCAAAGGGTTCAAGAAATATCTAAAAGGAGCTCTAACTCTAACGTTATATTTCTTGCAGAAGGGAACCCAAATCTTGGCGAACTTAGAAGCTTCCCTAAGAGAGAAGAAAGTGAGAGGTGAGCATCCATCGTCCGAGACATAGCATGCTAGTTTATTTGGTGGATAGTCCAGAGCTAACAGCGAAAGCACAGTGTTCACAACAATAATTGGCGGCTCCCTAACCGGATCTGCCGTGGGAACGAACATATCTACTAAAGGAAGATCATGATCATGAACCCTGAAATTTGAAAGTTTTGTAGGGAGTTTTAGAAAAGAAAAAGCAAGATTAAATACAAATAAATGATGTTTCTTGTATCTTAAGTTAAATCACTTTAAATGACTTAAGAGCTAGAAGCAAGTTAATTAAGACTTTATATAAATTTAATAAGAACTATATAAAAATTAATTTTTCATTCGTGTTAAATTAGCTAGTTGTAGTCTAAGGTTTTTCACGCTTATTAAGAAAATGTTCGTTATTGTGTGTAAGTAAAATGGTATATTTGGATAGTACCTTTCAGCAAGTCTATTTGGATAGGGTTTATCTTCAGCAGGACTCCATTTTACGCAGATAATAATCAGCCATATGAATAAGAAAATAGATTCACAGAGGAAAGCCACAAGCCAAGCATTGTCGTATTGGCTCATATGTAAGATTCTATATGAGAGAAGAGAAAAGAGAAGGCCGAGAATCGTGAGATCCACAGTTCTCAAAACATAGCTTTTGTGTGAGATCTTTTCGCAAAGAGGAAGGAGAGAAGAACTTGAATCCGCCATCGGAGGAGCTTTCTTGTGACTTGTGAGCTTTCTTGATGTTTATGGATATGAATGTGTGTTTATATGATGTGTACTAGTGTGCTGACAAAGTATATATATACACACTAATATAGAGAACTGAACCTAGCTTGGGTTGCATTTTAACTAATATTTGTCTGGTTGAAATTTTGCATTAAAATCATATAATATAAACTATCTAGTAAAGAAATAATAGAAACTGTTAACTTCTTGTGCACGTAATAATATTTTATCTTCTTTCAAATACTCAGATTTTAGATCTCGTTGAGTATATAATTCTGTACGTAATAGATTTCGGAACTTTGAGAGAATGCATCCAGAAAACCTTTTTAATTTCTAAGTTATTTATATTTATAAGGTTGGGTATTTAATTAGAAACTGTATCTTACATGAAAAAATCAAAATTAAATCTTCATTTCTTTGTTGTAATATTATTGGGAGGGATTCGATTTCTATCTATATTGGCTATCGAAGAAAATAAAGTTTTATGTGGATTAGTAACAACGTGTAAGTACTCTTCTTACATATAAACATCTGATATCTTGGTTGTACAAGAATCAACACTTACTTTAACGATTTGGAAAAAAAAATTGGATTAGTTAATTATGCTGATTTTAAGCACATATTAGTTTAATTTATGGAATCCGAATAGGATAGAGAATATATGTTTTGTATACATTTCAAATGCCACAACAATATACATTTACAGATCTAACTAACTAAATTAGAGTAGATAGCAATTACCAGCAATTAGTTAAGTCATATATTGATTCAATTAGCTTAGGCTTAAGGGAAAGAGTGAATCAATAAAATAAGTCGTATACTTAATTAACTCATTCTTAATGGAAACAAGTGAATCGTTATGGTTTTTGACCAGCCTACTCTATCTCTCTAATTTAGTTAGGTAAATCTAAGAATAGCTAGGTGTGGTTAGATTAGTTAGGCTAATAAGTTGGCTGGATTAGTTAGGTTTTGTAATAAAACATTAATTAGGTGGTTACTAGCTAGGGTACTTTCTTTTTCTAAGAACATGCATTATACGAACTTGATGAACCCGGGTGGTGACAAACTGACAATTAGTACAAACCACTAAACGAGACGTCTTTGTCATTTACGGAGAGAAAAAATTGTCCGTAAAGAAAAGTAAAAAGTAAAATGAGGACTCATTATCTTTATTTTCATCACATTTCTAAACTATGATATGAGTCACTTATTATGGACTTGTTGGAATTGGTAGAAATCATATTTAGTAGACTTTTGAATTCTCTCTTTGTTCATAATCCTTTAATTTAGGTCGTGAAGTAGTGCATGTTTAAGTTTTTTAGTTTTTGCTCTGATCACTGGTCCATGGATACATGCACCACTAGATCCTCTTCTTCAAGCCTTGCATATATAAGGGCTCCCATGATGCTCTTATGAACTCTAGTTTTTTTTGTTAGTTAAAGTGTGTGATAGTTTGAAATTTAACAAATGAAAAATAAATTACTTGAGATAAAGAAGGAAATTTTGATATAATATTACGAATTGAGGAAATAGAATAATAATTGAAAATAAAATTTTGACACGTAACAGTAGTCAAAAAAGGGAATACGTATCAAATATGGCTTTACATGAAAGTAGTCCTAGCGATCGCTTCCTTGGTCTATGCTCAAATCCGGTTCTAAATATGATAGTAGCTCCGGCCTCCGAGCCACCGCTTACATGCCTAGTTTGTGCTCAAATTCCGGGGTTTGGTGAAACCTATAGGTTAAGTTTGCATTGCAAAGTGGAACTTGGGAAAGTGAAAAAACATATGAGGTAAGATAAACGACAATTTAATGGGTGTCGTTCTGCACAAGGTGGAAAACTCAAAATTGGTAACGCTTACACAAATTAATGAACTGAACTAGCTTAGAGCCACGTGTTTAGTTTGCTTCTGTCTTCCCTCTTTCACTGAATTCAAAAAGTTGACTTATGGTATATGACAAGCTATAGTGATGATGATATCTCGACTGTTTTAAACTTTTAATCGAATTTGTCCATTGTTTATACTTTGTAAATTTTGGCTTGATTATTCAGAAAAAAACATTTTGAGTTATGCATAAAAGATGAATAAACAATGTTACTGAGAGAAAGAAAAAAGAAAAGGAAAAAATACTAATTTGGATTGGAGAATTCACACGAGAGCTGAAGGACAAAAAATGTATCAAAAATGTTAAATGAATTTAGTAGTATAATAAACTTTAAAATATAAACAAATTAGTGTTTAGTATATCATTATATTTGTAAATGTATGGTAATTTACTTAATACCACCGGAGGAATTATGTTCAGGGAAATGAAACATTCATTTATTTTCCAATAGGTTACATTTCTTGTATTACATCCTGAAGACAACGATTTGATTCAACTCAATGTATCCAACTTTTTATTCATGGAACAGCAAATTATATTGCATGATTCAAACCAAGACAGTAGGATTCAGGGAAGCGAAAGCGAGTAGTTCTTGGTTCTGCTCAAAGGCCAACATGTTCTCTTCAGGCAGGGTCACAAATGCTTCAATCCCTTGTCCATCCTTGGAATCTATTAGAATGGCCAAGTTGCCAAATGCAGGGGCCACATTTCCGACAACCCAAACCGGACATCCCCATCCAAAGCTGGCCTCGTAAAGTGGTAGCTTGCACCAGCTACTCACTGTGTAAGGTTCGTGAGTCTCATAGCTCAACTGCGAGTATTTAGTGAGCATCAGATTTGCTATTTTAGAACCGGCCATGGAAGATGAGTCAGATGACCTGTCCGCGTCTTGGATCACAATTCCTAACTCTTCCTTTTTCTTCCGTAAGTCCCTAAGAGCCTCTTCAAGTTTAACTTCCTCTTCTCGACCAATACTCAAGACCACAGAAGAGAACATGATATTCCCAATCAAGCTTTCTTGAAGGGAAGGTATCTTGGAGCGCAAGTTAGCTAGCTGGATCAGCACTTTGTGATCACAAGTACTTTTATTTGAGGCAAAGCATTTCCAAATAAGCGCAGTGACACTCTCGACCCGCGTAGGTCGGTCTAATGCTTCTATACTAGCGACGTTGTTCCTGAGCTCTTCCAACTTAGACGCAGGGAACACAAATCTCTTTGTGATGTTGCTTCTCTTGTTAGCTTGTTCGTCCATTGGAAGCCTAAAGGCCTCATTGGCTGGTGGATAGAAATTTGCTGCAACAAATTCAGGATTCTCCATCACAGCATCGTTCTCTCCTCGAGCCGTGGCAGCCCAAAATCGAACAAAAGTTGAGATGGAAGCTGCGTCCGCGATTTTATGAGTGATGCAGATTCCTATGGACATGCCTCCGCATTGGAAATAAGTAGCTTTCACCATCAGCAAAGGCCAAGTAGCAGCAGCCTCGTACGGGTTTTGGACGATGTCTAGAGGAAGCAACTGTTGGAGAGCTTTGTAATCCGGAGATCTTAGGAAACCAGAGAGAGGACAATTATCAACACGAGCTTCGACAAAGACGGCTCCTTCATCGTTGCACTCTACAGTGACTCCATTGATTCTTCCGGCAAGAGGGTAGAACTTGGTCAAAGTTTTGGACAGAGAGGTCTTGAGTTTGTGTGAAGTGTTCTGTTCTTGAGAGACCAAATCATCTTTGGTGTAGAAGAGAAAGGCTACAGTGTAAATGGGTGGGAGGATGTGATCATAGATGGAGAGTTGAAGAGTTCGAAGATCATTTGGTGTTGCGGAAGATGGTTTTATGATTTCTTTACTTATGGTTTCAACCTTCATCGCCTCCATTGATGATTATTTTCTTACTTTCTTTGTTTTTTTTTTTTTTTTTTTTGTGTGTGTTTTCTCTGTAATGTGGTGTTGAGTGTATATCAGTATATCACTTATAATATATATACTGTGTGTTGTTTCTTTATGTATAAATATTTGATTGGAAGTATTCCTCTAAAAACTATTAGAAGTTGTCATTACTTTTGTAATTTTATGATTTATATAACTCCAACGAGTGTAGTAAACTTACTTCATATCGGTGACAAAAACCAATCATATCGTTTTGAATATGGTGGTTTTAATGAAATTTATCATGTTTTATCATTTAAATTACCATAGAAAAATAACAAGAGGAACAAAATGAGAAAAACAAATACGAGACTATTTAGCTTGGGGTAGGTAAAGAAGCAAACAAGAGAACACCGAATACACTGTGATGCTTCACCTGTTCGTGCTTATTTTGAATTCCTTTCACAATTTTTCTTTTTCTTTTTCTTTTTCAATTGTGAATTATTGAAACATCCAAACAAGCATTAATCTCGAGGGACAGATCCAAGTGAATTTTTTAATATATATGTGCATTATTTGAGAATGTCAAATCAGGGGGAAATAATGTGATCCTATAGTGATAGCTAGGGTGTACAAACAGAGGACTATCATATTACCTGATTGTTTTAGAACCCTTATGTTATAATGTGTATTTCAAGATTTAAGGGTGTGTACCTGTCTACGTACGTGTCCATGGTGTGTCATCCGAATCAACGTTTTAACTAATTGATTGAGTACAATAATTGTCTGAGTATGTCACGTCTGAGTATGTCACATTTGCAGTTTTGATTGTTTAAACTTTAAATATATATTTACGATTTTGTTATTCAAGACTTTCAAGTGGCAAAATGCAAAAGCCAACAAGTTTAATCAAAAATCAACCATAGAACAAGCTTGCATATTCTTGACTATGTCAAAGTGAAGTTCTCTTCCAATTCTGCATGTGGGAAGAATAAAGCAAGAAGAGATAGGAAGAGGAGAGCAAAAAAAAAAGAGAAACTACAAGATGGCTCAATCTATAATATATGTGTTTTATTAGGTTATAATCAATCGTATAGTAATCAATTAGGGGAATGCAGTTAATCATCAACATTATACGATTAAAATTCTTACGACATATTATACTACGCTCGATCAAACAGTCACCAAAGCTTAATGCAAGTTGGTCTGACTCTGATATATTGCCATACGATAGCTAGAGGGCTAATTCGGTGCTTTTACTTTAGTCATGTTTAATTTAATGTGATCATGATCCTATGTTTTGTAGTAAATATAGCTCAATGTTAGAGAAGAGAGGAGAGGGTGAAGATGACCAATGATTGGGAGAGAAGGAGGAGACCACATATACCAAACCTTCCTTATTTGCAAGCTGTGCTTAAGGAAGGACCAAGATTGCACCCACCAGAGCCTTTCTTGACGAGGATGTTCAAAGAAAGGTGTGAGATCAAAGGGTTTTACGTACCAGAGAAAACAAAACCTTTTGTTAATACTTATGCTGTGAGAGATCCTGATTCTTGGGAAGATCCTAATGAACTTAAGCCAGAGAGGTTTTTATCTTCTTCAAAACCGGAACAAGGAAACGAGAGAGAGCGGTAAGGGAAGGAGAGCATGTCCTGGATCAAATCTAGCCTACATTTTTGTGGGAACAACAATAGGGTTGATGGTGCAGTGCTTTGACTGGAGAACCAAGGCAAAGTAAAAGACGTTTTTTCATCAAAGACATTTTTTCATATATAATGTTTGTGTATCATGAAGTAAAAGAGAAAAAAATCCAGGTGCACACAGTTATGCTATCAATAAGTATATCTCACTAATTAGAATGTGCAGCTCTCTTAGAAATGGTCTTTGTATATTATTGGACGTTAGATTAGACAATATTTTCGGTAATAGCAAGTAAAGTATCTGTATAATTTGAAAACACATAGTTATAGTCCAGATTACAACTTTTATTTCGCACATATTACAAGAAAGCCATTCTTTCTCACCTTGCGATATTGCTCTTGGGATCAGTTCTCAATATATGTTTTAATATTATTTTGGGAATAAAGAATTACTCCTTCCGTTTACTTTTTAGTAATGTTTAAAGATGTTACACACGAATTAAGAAAATATATAATTTACTTATTTTCCATAAAACATCAATAGTTAAAAGAAGATCAACTAATAAAAAAATATAATGCAATATATGATTGATAAAAAGTTATTAAAAATATTTAATTTTTAATAAAAAATAGAAAACATCACTTAAAACAAAACAATTTTTTTTGGCTTAGACATTACTTAAACTGAAACCGAAGAAATATTATTTATATAGAGATTATTAGATAAAAATGATTCTTAAAATCCTAATAATTCATATGGATAAACTTGTTTACGACCACATAATAGTATGATCCTAAAATCACAGGGAACTTCCTTAAGATATAAGCTTGACGTATGGAATTTGAATGTTTCTTCAAGTATGGAATTTAATGTCTTTTGACTCTTTTCTCTTAATGTCTAATGAAAGTAATGGATAGGCCAGATTTGTCAAAACATATCTAATCTCAATCACGTCTCTGTTTTTCTTTGGTGTTATCTCAATCATGTCTCTGTTAGAACATAATAAGGTGTTTCTGATTTATCAAGACCAGATCTAGACATTAATAATAGATCAAAATATTGTAACCATTATGTTTATATTAAAATTGAATATTCCCTCTGTTTCACAAATACACAAATTTTAAAGTATTAAAATATACTCATATGTTCCTATTTAATAAGTGATGTATGGATTTAGTTAGTTGTAAATGAAGGGTAAAATTAAAGAATTCAGTTAAACAATGCATTATAAATATAGAATAACACTCTTTATGAAACAAAAATAAAACTTTAAAATATTCTTTTTGTGAAACATATGGAGATACAATATGAATTTACATACATTATCTATAATTTATCGTTTAGTACATTATTATAGCAGAAAATCTTATTCTATCACAAATTGTGATTTCATTCATGTGATATAGCGAACGATTCCACGGATAACGCTGCATCAAAATAATAATATCCACAAACAAAAAAATAGTTCTACATGTACCACCACGCTCACATAAAAATTGTCAAGAAAAAACAAACACTTGGGGTAAGAAAATAGTGATTTGTCATTGTTTTGTTTTTCTTTATAAAATAATATAAATATCTAGTACTTCAGAAAAAAAACTTGTAATTTCTCATATCTTTTGACTAGATACATATTCTTACTCTAATATTGTCTATTTTTTTATTTATAAATAATGTCTATTTGATCTCCAGAGAAGTATGCTTAGCAACATACATATATAGTTACGAGAATTACGAGTCGTGGTTTATAATATTTAGCATGTTCTAGTAGTCTAACTTTTAGTCAAAACGAATGTAGTAGAGTTCTGCTAATACCTCAATTTCTGCATAATGGATGTTAAAAAATGAATTAGTCATAAGAAACTAAAAGATTACAAAAGTGGACAGCCAATCAAAACCTACAAATTTTTTTAAAAATGTATAAAAACCGTAAGATGTAAGAGCAATTCCATGCTAAACATGTAGCTTTCAAGTTTTAATAATAACACACTATTGAAGAGATACGCTCACAGGTTTCCAAAACATCACCTTCTGCTGACATAAACTATATATATTAATTATATGCATCTGCAAATAGCAAGCTATACGTATACTAATTTATATATTAACTATTCAATCATTCGTTAGTTCTAAATTACATAGCTTCCGTAGTTACATATCCTTCATGTTCTAGTGTTAAATTGTTTTTAATTAATTCTCTTGTAAAAAATAGAAGAAAATTTGAAAATCGAGTATTTAAATTTCAATATTTACATATTTTTTTAAAAAAAATTAGCAACCAGGCCATTGATGTAGTGTCAAGCAAATTGTATCTTTATTTATTATAATTTTTTACAATTAAAAATCGTCGGGAGAAAGCATAATTAATTTCGTAAAACAAAGTTAACTATTTCAATATATTTTCACATTTATGGTGTTATTTATTCATAGTCAGAATACACCACGATTTAAAAGTGGTCGTTACATGTCAATACCCTATTATGCCCAACGGTAGGAACCGACCCTCTATCGATACTTGTCTTTTGTTCAATAGTAATGGCTCTGTTCTAAATGTTTCTAAACATCAATTATTACACATGTGAATGTAAGGAAAGAGTATATAGACTAAATGTAGCGTTTGAACAGTTTAATTGGTCCTCTCGTCAAATCACAACTATTCTATACTTTTTAAATTAAAAATTATGTATCGTTTTCTTTCGTTAATTGAATAAGCAATTGAACAAGTCAAGTTCCACTAGAATTTTATTATCTTATACATTACTTAAGAAAATATCACTCCCAACCAGTTAGACTTTTGATAGTATCAACTTGCACTCGATGGTCACAGTAACTTTACATATACATGACTACATGAGCACAACCCGTAACACCCGGCGTAGACCTTATCGTTGAGACTTTTATTAGTCATCTTTTTTTTGGATCTTACAAGTTGGACAGTTCAGTTTAACATACACGACCGGCTCTTTTGGTCAATCGAAGATAGCGAATTGAGAATCTTTATCTTCTGGTTTATGAAAAGTCCGTCCGGGAAAAAATCATTATTACTTTGATAACGTAAAGTCCAAGTCAATCATGGCAGACCAAAAAACCAGAAGAGTCCAAACTCAATCACTTCAATTTTTTTTTTTTTCGTATTGTCGTGTTATTTGTTTTATTCAGTATTATTTGTATTATATGAGTAGGTTTCGTTTCTACTCACTCAGTTATCAGTTTTAGTTTGGTTTCCTGAAAAATACCTAAATTTTGGTTTATTTTAATAATAATTATTTCAACATTTTAGAGAAGTTAATTTATCCAAATAAACAAATTTCAAAATATGATTGAAGATTTTTCAAATATTTATATTATTTTAGATATTTTGTTATTCGGTACTTGTGGGTATACAATTACAAGTAAATATCACTAATAAATTTGGAAATATAATTTTATTTTGCACATATATATGTCCGTTCGAATAATGATAATGAATTGGTCAAATGAGAGTTAGCCGCTTCGGCTTAAGTCCTCGTAACATGTTCATAATAATCCCGCATATGTTCATATATGACTGGAACTGGCCATCGATGGTGGAGGTACCAGATCTCGACCAAATCAATCCAATAGAGTAAATGGCTAGTCGTGGTTTCCAGGAGCAAAACTCCTTTCGCACATACGAAAACTCAAAACTGAAATCATGGATTGCCCCGGCAGCTAAAATATATCTAAACGGATTGCGTGGTACCCCTATCCGAAAGAAGGGCTTTCAAAAATGAATTGAATCGGTGAAACGTTGCTAGGTCTTAACTTGAGTAAAGGAATAGATTCTAAGAAGGGAAGGGGCCTATGTACTACAGTGACTGCGAGTATTTAATAAAGGAAAATGACAATAATGTGACTATTTAATCTAAAGAGTATTTAAGTCTTCCTGTAGCTATTACCACATATATATTTTTTTCGTAACAACATTTTATAAATCTGAAAATGTAATACTAATATTCATAAATTAAATGCATGTTATGAGAACAAATGTCGTCTTCTAAAGTGCAATAATCATATCATTAATAAGCCACGTGCTCCAAAATATAGAGACAACTGAGAACTTGTATTAATAGGAGATGAGAGAGCTTCCCTCAGATAACCAAAACTAGTCGAAAGAAAGAAAAAAAGAAGAAGAAGAAGATAATTAACCTTAAACATGGTAGAGGTTTATGAGTTCTGGGTAGTGATAGTTTCACTCATAGTGGTGAAACTGTTTCACTCTATCTACCAGTAGAGATATCCTAAGAGCCATGGAAAACTTCCTCCAGGATCAATGGGTTTACCGATCATCGGAGAAACTTTTGAGTTCATGAAGGCTCATGATGCTATCCAGTTACCAAGATTCGTAATGGAGAAAGTACTCAGGTTATTATTATCATTTGGTTTTTTTTTTTTTCCTGATGAAAGCTTCTTAAGAAATATAGTGATGGTGTAAATTGGTCAAGCTTTGTGAATTGTTTGTCTAACTTTTTCTTCTTTTTTTTCCCCTAAAAAAAAAAAAAGACATGGGCCGGTCTTTCGGACAAGCTTATTTGGAGCCAAAGTGATAATTTCGACAGATATTGGAGTGAATATGGAGATAGCAAAGACAAATGATATTCCTGGTATGCCAAAGAGCTTAAAACGGCTCTTTGTGGATGACAACTTGTTTGTGAATAAGGAGACACATAGACAAGCCCGCAGCTTGACACACCAGTTTTTAGGTTCACAAGGTTTAAAACTAAGGATGATTCAAGACATCGATTTATTGGCTCGCACACACATGGAGGAAGGTGCTAGGAACGGTAGTCTTGACATTAAAGAAACGTCAAGCAAGGTATAAAAAAGTTTCATCTATTTCACAGTGTTTGTAGATTGTAACTCATCATGGCATGGTTACTTCATAATTTTTACTCTGTTACTTAATAGATCATCTTATAAACTATATGTCATCAAACGTTACAGATTATGATTGAATGCCTTGCGAAGAAAGTAATGGGCGAAATGGAACCAGAGGCGGCAAAAGAACTCACACATTGTTGGACATTTTTCCCTAGGGAATGGTTTCGATTCTCGTTGAATCTTCCAGGGACTGGTCTCTATCGAATGATTAAGGTGCTTTTTTTTTTTTTAGGTCATATAACCTTAATAGCACTCTCTGTTCTCATAGGATTAGGAACAAAACAATAAGAGGTGATGGTGTTTTCAGAACTAGCAATGGGCCAAATATAATGGACATAACCATCTTTTTAAAGGCCATAATCATGTTTTTAAATAAATACAAAAAGTGAACGTCCTTTTATAACATTTCTAGAAACAGAGCTTTTTTGGTAACTAAAACCTTTACATACCAAGTGCCTTCATTTTTCTTAAACTGGCCATTTATGTTACGTGACAGGCAAGAAATCGGATGATGAAGGTACTAAAAGATACAATACTCAAGAAAAGAGCATCAGGAGAAGAGTTTGGGGAGTTTTTCAAGATCATCTTTGGAGAAATGGATGGAGGAGCCGAAACTATCAGCGTAGAGAAAGGGGTCGATTACATATTTACTTTGTTTGTGATTGCTAACGAGACAACTCCAGGGGTACTTGCGGCTACAGTAAAGCTAATAAACGACAACCCTAAGGTCATGCAAGAGTTGAAGAAGGAACATGAAGGAATTGTCCAAGGTAAAATTGAGAAGATGGAGACGGCTGACCTAACATGGGAAGACTACAAATCAATGACTTTCACCCAAATGGTGAGTCTCCAACTAAATCATATAACTTAAACAAAGGATGCAAATATCTCCAATATATTATTTGATAAGTCACTTTCTCAATTAAACTCAAAATTAAAACTTAGTCAGCTTTAAATTGAATGAATAATCTAAAACATCTATAATATAGTAACATATGGATATTTGTCACTTTTAATAAATATATATATATATATTGTTTTTTAATTTGGTGTATTGGTTAAGGTAATAAATGAGTCGCTTAGGATGACAAGCACGGCACCAACGGTGCTTAGAGTAATTGATAATGAGTACCAAGTTGGTGATTATACAATTCCAGCTGGTTGGATTTTCATGGGTTATCCTTATGTCCATTTCAATCCTGAAATGTATGATGATCCTTCAGTATTTAATCCATGGCGTTGGAAGGTAATTTCATTTTTTCAATGTGTTTACTCTTATTACTCCAATATAATTCATAGGAATTTTTTAAAATATACTGAACTAAATAAATTTCAGGGAAAAGATTTGAGTACGATCGTTTCCAAGACTTTTCTTCCCTTTGGCTCCGGTTCTAGATTATGTGTAGGAGCTGAGTTCGTTAAGCTGCAGATGACCATTTTTATCCATCATCTGTGTAGATACAGGTTCATTATTTATCACTTAGTGACTTAGATTCAATTTAGTATTAATGCTGTCAAAGTTTTAATACTTATATATTTGCATGGTTTCAAAGGTGGTCGATGAAGACAGAGACAACAGTACTTCGGAGATTTGTACTTATGCTTCCGCATGGATCTGATGTTCAAATCTCGACAAATACCGAACAGGATGACTCTGTTAGTTATTAGGGTGATTGTAATACATTCGAGGTTAGCAAAAGTACTACGTACGTGTTAGGCGGTTTTGATTATTAATTCCAATGAATAAAACTTATATTATAAAAAAAAAAGTAAACGTCCTTATATGATAAAACTGAGATATGTGGTTCGCAGCCTCTCTAAAGTTATGTATGAACCTCGGCAGGCAAATAGGGAGGCTCTTCGTGCATTAATTTTGCTTTGTTCTGATTGTGATCTTTGGTCTTATGCTTACCATAGTGTAAAATGTGTTGCTTTTCCTTGCACATCGTTCACTCAAAGTTTATTTTACGAGAATATAGGACTGATCCAATGAAAATTTTGTAAACTCAAATAGCTATAAGCACTCCTTTCCAAATTCCAACTTCTATATTTCCCGTGATGCGTGCAAGTGCACATGTTTTGTGACATTCAATCAGCTAGCTCTTCACAATGTTGTGAATCTTGTCTTCTAGAACCGTACTAAATGTACTGAACTTGATTGTCAAGTTATTGTAATAAACACCATTCAAAAACCTTCTCGTCATGAAACATGCATCTTCTACTTATCAGTTTGCTTACATCTTGAGTCTTTGACTAAAAAGTAGGGTCGAGATGAAAGTCACTTTGCTGAGGTCCAACCACTACAATATCGTAGACATGTGTCACGTTTGTCAGAATGGTGTTTTCAAAATGCTTAGCTTGTACAAGCCTCCGAAACAACCAGAGCCATGAACCATATCATAGCCTATTAATTAGAAACTAACGAAATTTTAAAAACATTGATGACGGAAATCCACTAAGCACTTTACATATCATGAAAGAGTGAACAAAACTGACAAATCTGACGATGGGAAACCAAATAGAATACAAATACGATCAAGGTCAGGTCATCAACAAACACACAAAATCCAAAAACTTAGTAAATCCATATATATAAATATATTTATCGAGATGCGATTGGTAGTAGTCCTGTTTAGGACACGACCGGGGGATTTAGGATTGCATAAGCAAGCAACTCCTGGTCATCAACAAACACGGACATGTCTTGCTCAGGTAAGCCTATCCATGCCTCTACACCATCACCTTCTTTTGAATCAATCAATAGGACATACACTATGGTGCTGGAAGTAGTTTCTGCTGCGTATCCCATCCAGACCGGGCAACCGAATCCGAAGTCAACTTTGTAGAAAGGCTTTCTGCACCAACTAGACATTATGCACATGTCTGTATCCGGTGACTCAAACTCACCATTCTCCATCAACCTCATCAAATTCTGACTAAGTGTATTGGCTTGGAGATTCTCTTTGATCATCTTATTGACTCCTTCTTTGGCTTTCCTGAATTTGGCCACGATATCTGGGATCTCCAACTCCCTCTCTGCGTCTTTCTTGAGAGTGAAACTTGTTTGTAAATTGCCGATCGCATTTTGTGGTAAAACAGTAGATGGAATCCTAAGGCGCAAGTCCACGGCCTGAAACATCATGGATTGCCTTTGAATTACATTGTTAGAGCTTGAGGATTTTCTGGTACATTTCCAAAGAAGTGACATGATAGCTTCAACGCGTGTAGGTATAGGGACACTTTCGCTAGCGGCCTTGTGTCTAAGCTCAGCAATCTTGGTAGGTTCGAAGACAAATCTTTTGATGACACATTTATTTGTGATGCTAAGATTAGAATCCTTTGATGGGAACTCTAAATACATTTGATGAGGAGGAGGAGGAGGATAAATGATAGTTTCAGCAAACGCAATAGTGTTTACCGCCACATCATTTGACTTCCCTTTGGCCGTTGTGGTAGCCCAATCATTTACAAAGGTCGCCAATGAGGTTGCATCACAGATTTTGTGAGAGACAGATACAGAGACCGCCACTCCTGATCGAGAACCGAAGAAAGTGACCATGACACTCAACAAGGGCCACTCCCCTGGAGAATCTCCGGGGGCTGACTTCGGGAGGAATCCCACAAGAGAGTCCGTATCTAGGTTTCTCAGGAAGTGAGGGAGAAGGAAATCGCTGCGAGCTTCTGTGAAGACGGCTCCTTCGTCGTTACAGCTGATGGAAGCGCCTTCGATTCGTCCAGCCAGTGGATAGAAGCGGGAAAGAGTCTCGGACAGAGAGCATTTCAGTTTTTCCGAGAAAATCTCCGGGGATACGGTTAAGAGATCGTCAGGTTCGTAGAAGAAGATCGTTGACAAGTAGACTGGGGGACAGTAGAGATCAACGATGGAGAGTTGAAGACGATCACGAGGTGATGGTGAAGCAGGCTTGATCACTTCTCTCGGCGCCACCTCTAGTAGTTTTGATTCCATCCTCTTCCCTCTTGACCTTAAAAAAGTAAACGGCTAACAGATGGGAAGTAATGAGTAATGAGTTTGTCCCATTTAAATCCCACCTCTAGTATTTGTCAAGTTGAATTATGTAATGGTAATTAAATGAAACTTGAATTAGTAAATAGACTACTATGTAGTACTTTATCTGAGAAATTCCGTAAAATATCATAGTTTTTTTTTCCTACAAAAACATCACAGATCATAAACATAAAAAAACTGACTTTTGAAGATGTAGGATTTTTTTTTTTTTTATGTTTTGGTTGACTATTTTATATGAGCATTTTATATATATGGTAGGTTTAGTATTTAGGATTAAGGATTTAGTTTTGAATGTTGAAAAAATTTAGTTTTAGTTTTATGATATTTAGTATACTAAACATTACTAAACAATATACCATATTGAAAAAAAAATATTAACTAAGTCTGACGTAGAACTAGAAAAATAAGACGTGTTAGCCGGCTTTGACAATTTACATGTGCAATTGCATTCATATAAAAGATAGACGTGTTAGCCTGGTTTGAAGATTTTTAAGTTGCAATTTTGAGCTCTTTCTTAATTAAATAAGAAAAATTTGAATCTTTAAATACATCTTACCACTTTTTGGAAAAATAATACAAATTTTTATGGATAATTATAAAATCTGTTTTTAGTTTATATATATATATATATATTCTATATAGAATAACATTGTTCCACACTATAATACGATTAAACTATAATGTTTATATGTATTTTATGAATATATACACACACACACACACACACATATATATATATATATATATATATATATATATATATATA
>NW_006238917.1:10068472-10111114 GCF_000375325.1 Capsella rubella | reverse complement strand
AATATTTATTATTATTATTTATTAGTATATATACACACACACACACACACACACATATATATATATATATATATATATATATATGTATAATTGTAAAATTACACTAGATCACGATACATATTCATAAAATACATAAAAACATTACATTTCATAAAGAAAACTAAGAATATATATTATAATCATGAAAATAGATTGATTTAAACAAAAATCAAGAATTTAAATTATCAAAAATTTTGTCCCACTAGATTAATTGCTTTGTTAATATTCACAACATGGGAAAAATTCTCACAACAATTAATGGTTATTTTTTTTTTTTTTGTCGAAAACAGTTAATGGTTATTATAATTATGCTAGCATGAAAAAAATTTATAAATTTTAATCAATTAACCCCGTGGTCGAACTTGATTAGCAAAGTGCACAGTTAGCCCGGTGATCCGAAATGTAGTTCAGTTCGCAATCCGCTTCGAATTTAAAACATTGGACTTCTCTAAGTTAGTATGATTGCTTCTTAATAAGCATGCACGATTTATATATCAGATAGAAAATTGGGAAAAATAAAATAAAAAAATGACTCCTTACTCAATACCATTCCATATCTTAATGGTATTTCTAAATTCATTATTGTTATCTACAAAACAACTAGTCTAAAATTTAAACACGACTAAATGTGTAGTCTAATAGGTTGTGTAGTTAGAGAAGATCTTGACACCATGTTTTGTATTCCAATAATTTAATTTAAAATATTTGATGATGCTTTTCTTCGATCAGTTTTTGTTTGTGTTCTTCTGTTATGTATGAGTACTATAATGCTAAAGGAACTCCACGTATGGCTTGTTTGATTTATGAATAAATGGCTAGTTTTTTTTTTTTATATAATAATCTTAGAAAAATCAACGCATCAAAAAGAAGTAGTTGAATTGGCTACAACAAGAAACTTTAATGATCAGCAAAATATCTTTAGCTAATCTTTTATTCTTGAATTGAAACGATGGATTTAGGTTCTTAGCCTTTGGACATAGAGGTTAAGGTTTTGATCTAACCTTGTGATTTGAGCTTGGATCGGCTTTAATCTTATTTATGCATAATTGGTTTCTGCATTCATAAATTTACGAATTTCCCGAGTCCCAAATCATTATTAGTTCCTACCCATTAATTATAATTGATGTGTTTATGGTTATCGTTTGCTTAACATGGGAACTCATTACAGTATATATTTATCTCTTCAGTTAATCTCTAGTACTCTTGGAGACCTTTTCTGTGATTATTTTTTTCCCTAGCATTATTTTGTTCTTGATGGATGTCTAATAAACTTGTTCCTCACAAGTATAAAGCTGAGCTATGTACTATTCACGTCCTATCTCAAGACAAAACTTAATCCGATTGTGACTTTTGGTCTTATGCATACCATAATGCAAACATATGTTGCTTTTCCTCGCACATGCACGTCGTTCACTCAAAAGTCTATTTTATTTATTTTGCGAGAATTCTTGGATTTCGTAGAAGACAAAGAAACATCCTATTGTCTCTTCGTCTTCAGCCAAAACAGAATTAACATTGGTCTGATCCATTGAGAATTTGCAAACTCAAACAGTTACGAGCACTCTTTACCAACTTCTATGTATCCCTTGATCGAATTCATGCTTATTAGAAACAAAGTTTTAAATTCACTATAAAAATGGTCCAGTTAACTAAAATACCATTGTATAATAGTATAGAAAGAAATGTGATATTGTGCAACACTTCACCATATAATCTCTTCTTCAGTTCTCGATGCGTGGACTTTATATACGTCCCAGGCTGTCCAGCAGACATTATAAACACTTGAAACTTGATACACAAGCAACATTATCAATCGCACATGTACTTACATTTAATTAACCTATTGCACGAACCACATGCACATTTATAGCATCAACTCTTTACGTACGATTATAACACAAAACTACAATAAATTTTGGTTTTTTCAAATTAGTTGTGTGTATAAGTGTGGGTGATGAGTTAACAAAATTTGAAATTCTTTTACAACTGATAAAAAAAAAAATAAACCAATTAGTGTGTTCACCGGGTGAACTTCAACCTATTAAACCACAATGACAACTATTGTTTCTTAAATCACCTTTGTCCATATAAAAGAAAAAAGAAAAAGAAAAAGAAAACCAATTTAATTGCATGAGAACAACCAAATCTTAGAGATTAAATAATATTTTGTGTTTATATATAGTTGAAAACAGAAGATAAAGGATTTAGGAGTGAGTTATTGACCATACCAACCAATCTCTCAACGAACTCATTCAAAGTTACTCAACTTAAAATAAAATTACCCAACTTGAAGAAATATGAATACATATATATCCAACAGTTAGCATAAAGAGAATAATCACTCGTCAATTCATGCATCCCTAAACCCTCATCTTCGAAATAATTACAAGAAGGAAATAAGTTAACATGGTAGAGGTTTATGAATTATTGACTGTGATAGTTTCACTCATAGTGGTAAAACTATTTCATTCTATCTATCAATGGAGAAATCCGAAAGCTAATGGAAAATTACCTCCGGGGACTATGGGTTTTCCGATCATTGGAGAGACTTTTGAGTTCATGAAACTCCATGACGCTCTTCAACTTCCAGCTTTCGTCAAGGAGAGAATCCTCAGGTTCTTTTTCTCATTTCTCCAGCATGCATTTGTATGTATATGTTTAAACATATATCTTTACATTACTCCGAAGTGTTACGTTATCTTTTCTTGCTTGTTATTTTTTTCGGGGGGAAACTATAGATATGGACCAGTTTTTCGGACAAGCTTATTCGGAGGAAAAGCTATAATCTCGATGGATATTGAACTGAATGTGGAGATCGCGAAGGCAAATCATGTCCCTGGTATCACGAAGAGCATATTACGACTATTTGGGAAAAACAACTTGTTCATCCAGAGCAAGGAGTCACATAGACATGTCCGGAACTTGACATTCCAGTTGTTGGGTCCTCAAGGTTTAAAACTGAGAATGGTAGAAGACGTTGATCTCTTGGCTCGTACATACATGGAGGAAGGAGCTAAGAACGGCTTTCTTGACGTCAAAGAAACTTCAAGCAAGGTGAAAAACAAGTCATCCATTTTGCACAACTCTTTCCACTAATGTGTCATACTCGATTAGTTAATAAATCATCGCATCAAACTTTATAGATCTTAATTGAATGCCTTGCAAAGAAAGTTATGGGTGAAATGGAACCAGAGGCGGCTAAACAGCTTGCACTATGTTGGAGATATTTTCCAACTGAGTGGTTTCAATTATCTTGGAACGTTCCTGGGACTGGTGTCTATCGCATGATGAAGGTATATATGTATTTTCAGTTCATTTAACCTTTATAACACTATATGTATGTGCATATGATTTAGTAGTATAAGAATTTAAGCGAAAATGTGTTTTTTGGAAGGCAAGGAAGCAAATGATGAAGTTAATAAAGGAGACGGTATTAAAGAAGAGAGCATCAGGAGAGGAATTTGGGGAGTTTTTCAAGATCATATTTGGCGAAACCGAAGGAGGAGTAGAAACTATGAGCATAGAGAATGTGATCGAATACATATATACTTTCTTTTTGATTGCTAACGAAACAACACCAGGAATCCTTGTGGCTATAGTAAAGCTCATAAGTGACCACCCTAAAGTCATGCAAGAGTTGAAGAGAGAGCATGAGGGGATTGTTCAGGGGAAGACTAATAAGGAGGCTGGCCTAACTTGGGAAGACTATAAATCAATGACTTTCACACAAATGGTGAGTATATATACCCCATGTTCACACATTAATGTAATAAATTAATACACTCATTGTCAATTAGTTTGAGTTGTATGCATGTCTATGAACCTTGATATGTATAGGAGTTCAAACAAATATGGTATTTTATTTCAGGTGATAAGTGAGTCGCTTAGGATCACAAGCACAGCGCCAACAGTTCTTAGAATAACTGATCATGATTTCAAGTTTGGTGATTATACAATTCCAGCTGGTTGGATCTTCATGGGCTATGCTAATGTTCATTTCAATCCAGAAAAGTACGATGACCCTTTAGAATTTAATCCATGGCGTTGGAAGGTGATTTATATTCGAACTTCATCTTTTAAGTTATTATTTACAAGTTTGTAAAATACATATTCAGCATATATAATAACTAAAAAAAATATATATATATATATCAGAAAGAAGACTTGGGCTCAATTCTCTCCAAGACTTACATTCCCTTTGGCGCTGGCTCTAGACTATGTGTAGGAGCTGAGTTCGCTAAGCTTCAGATGGCCATTTTTATCCATCATTTGTTTAGATACAGGTTCGTTTTTTTCACCTAATGCCTCATGATTTAATTATATTTTTTAACAACTCTAAGCTTTAAATTTTATTTACATGTGTTTCTATGTATGTACTCATGGTTTAAAGGTGGTCAATGAAAAAAGAGACTAAAGTACTTCGAAGGTTTATGCTTATGTTTCCATGTGGATCTGATGTTCAAATCTCAGAAGACACCAAAGTGGATAACTCTGCTGGTCATTAGAGTGGTTGTTGGCTTGAATAATGCTCAAATGGATCATAAATCATCTTGGATGGTTGTTATGCTAAATACTTTGTGTAACATTGTGTCTAGTATATGTCCACAACAAAGAGAAATTTTGTTCATTGTGACGTATATTATCTGGCCAGATCGTCACGAACTCATATTTGATTTGTTATAAAGCCGCCATCAAGAAGATATATTTCATGCTTTTATCCCTAATTGGTTCTTATAAATATCATTTGGATCTAAACACTTTGTACGTAAATGATCTTTTATCTCTATATCTTTTGCTTATTTATTCATGTATTTTATTTGTGCTATTCTGTATATAGTGTATGATGGGTGAGGTAGAACTGGTTCTTGATGTATTAGATTCATTTGAGCTGCACCCATAGCTACGTTTATAATTGACTTCTCAATATCTATATCGTAGACATGTTTCACGTTTGTCAGAATGATGTTTTCAAAATGCTTAAGCTTGTACAAGCTTCGAAACAACCAGAGCCATGAACCCTATCATAGCCTATTGATTTACTAAAGAAAATTTATTCTTACTTAGGAAAACAAACTGACAAATCATACAATGGATATATAAACCCTATAGAATACAAACAAGATCAAGGTCATGAACGCATCAACTAAAGAAATAAATGACTGTTCACTTTATTTAGATCACAACGAACACACAAAAGCCAAGAACTTAGTAAATCCAGCGTAGAGCAATCTTTATTGTGATTGGTAGTCCTGTTTAGGTCGTCATGACTGGAGGATTTGGGATGGCATAAGCAAGCAACTCTTGGTCATCGAAAAACACGGCCATGTCTTGCTCAGGTAAGCTTATCCATGCTTCTACTGTAGAAGTTCTACACCATCACCTTCTTTTGAATCAATCAACAGGACGTACACCATGGTGCTGTAAATGGTATTTGACGCGTATCCCATCCAGACCGGGAAACCTAATCCAAAGTCAACCTTGTAGAAAGGCTTTCTGAGCAGCTAGACATTATGCACATGTCTGTGACCGGTGACTCTGACACATCTTCCTCCATCAACCTCACCAAATTCTGACTAAGTGTATTTCCTTGAGATTCTCTTTGATCATCTCATTGACTCCATCTCTGCGTCTTTCTTGAGAGTGAAACCAATTTGTAGGTTGCCGATCGCGTCTTGAGACAAAACAGTAGATGGAATCCTTAGCCGCAAGTCCATGGCCTGACACATCACGGATGTCCTTGGAAGTACCAAGTTAGAGCGTGAGGATTTTCTGGCGCATTTCCAAAGAAGTGACATGATAGCTTCAACACGTGTAGGTACAGGGACGCTTTTGCTAGCAGCCTTGTGTCTGAGCAAAGCAATCTTGGAGGGTTCGAAGACAAATCTTTTTATTATAGTTGTGATATTTTTATTAGAATCCTTTGATGGGAACTGTAAATACATTTGATGAGGAGAAGGAGGAGGATAAATGGTAGTTTCAGCAAACGCAATAGTGTTTACCGCCTCATCATTTGACTTCCCTTTGGCCGTGGTGGTAGACCAATCATTTACAAAGGTCACCAATGAGGTTGCGCGCATCACATATTTTGTGAGAGACAGAGACAGAGACAGAGATCGCCACTCCTGATCCAGACCCAAAGAAAGTGACCATGACACTCAACAAGGGCCACTCCCCTGGAGAATCTCCGGGGGCTAACTTCGGGAGGAACCCCTCAAGAGTCTCAGTGTTTAGATGTCTCAAGAAGTGAGGGAGAATGATATCGTTGTGGGCTTCTGTAAACACGGCTCCTTTGTCGTTACAGCTGATGGGAACGCCTTCTATTCGTCAAGCGAGTGGATAGAAGCGTGAAAGAGTCTCGGACAACGAGCATTTCAGTTATACCGAGAAAATCTCCGGGGATACGGTTAAGAGATCGTCAGGTTCGTAAAAGAAGATCGTCGACATGTAGACTGGGGGACAATAGAGATCAAGGACGGAGAGTTGAAGGCGATCACGAGGTGATAGTGAAGCAGGCTTAATCACTTCTCTCGCCGCCACCTTTAGTTTCATTTCCATTGTCTTCCCTCCAGACTTTAAAAACCAAGCCAACGGGTAATAAGATGGAAGGAAGAAATGAGTAAATTTTGACAAGTCAAGAAGATCATGGAAGAGGCATGTCCCTTTTAAACTTGTATTTGGAGGGAAGATAATGTTTATTTTATTAGCGCCTTCCACAAGTCAGCCTAGACATTGTAATCAGATCAACTACTTTAATGTCGTCTGGGCCATCACATTAATTTTAAACAAAGAAATTGCCCTATGAAAATTAAATGAAATTTCAAATTAGTAAAATAGACGACTGTGTAGTATTTTTATGAAGTATTTTATTGGCAATAATAATATTATTAAAGTTTTAAACTGAATAAAAAAAACTGAATAAAAAAAACTGTATATCGAAGATTTGATCGTATTAAGATTTTAGAAAGTGTTTATGAATTTTTAAAGGGAAATCAAATTTAATTGATATAGTCGAAATCAATATTTTATATATAGATACAGTATATATTTAATCGTATGAGACACACAAGAGAAAGTAATACTGGAATATCATAACTGGTAAAACATTTGGAAGAGTAATTTGTTTAAAGTCTCACATCGAGTATAACGATGAGCCCTAATCCAATTCATTCAAAATTATCAAAATGATAACAAAATCAAATCAAATAAGTATGAGACATTGAGACCTTTCCTTACTCTCTCAAAAAATATAAATACCAATTTTTTGAGGTTGGACTAGTGGTTTGATTTAGGTTAACCGAAAACGTAGGTAATTTGAAGACCACAGGTTTATTTCACCTTATAAGTCTCGGTTATATGTTCAGAACATTCAGGTTATTCAAAATTTTATATAAAAAAAAAACTCATACTAAAAATTCATTTACATTTGTATGTTTATATTGGGTTTAATTCGATTTTGAGGTCGAACAACATAAGAAGATCAAAGTACAACATATCTTGAAAATGGATTTAAAAGTTAAAATTAAATTATCAAAACCTTTTGTCCCACCCTGTAGTGCTTTTAAAATTCTAATATATATTATACATTGTCAAACATTGTAAAATTACACTAGATAAATTTCTTAGGTTATTTTCACAAGATGTAAAAAATTCACAACAACTAATTGTTATTTTATGCTAGCATGAAAAACGTGGACAGGATTCTTCATCCCATAGATTTTGAGATACAAGGAGCGTATCTAGCGATAACGATGCTCTTATACCAACATTATTGCTGGGATCTTATAAGACTTTTCTATTTCAGTATGATTGCTTTGTAATAATGATTAATTAACATGTATGAATGATGTATTTAAAAGGGAACCCTTAATACTATTAAGGGCAAGGCTGAGTCCAAAGAGGTAAGCTGTGGCCCTAGTTGATTATGAAGTATAAAATTATTGCTCGTTGGGTCAGAAAAATGATAATTATTATATGTGTCCCATATTGAGATTTGTTTTGGATCCTCCATCGGCTAAAAAACTTTAAAAGTATAAGTTCCTTCTTCTAATGGTTTGAATGGTAACCGTAAATTTAGTTATATGGGATAAGCAATTTTATAATATGGTATGGTTAAATATTGCTGTACTGTATATGTAAGAAAAATGTATTTGCGAGACAACTGCGGTTAATGAAGAATAAGCGTTATGAAATAATGTTTCACTAGTAATATATGAGAATTTCTCTTTAAAAAAAAAATGTGTTTCTCAAAATTTTAAGAGAATATAGTTTTATTTATTTTAATATAAAGATGAATGAATTTTAAATTAATGATGTGTATTTGAGTTGAGAAACAAATTAAGAGATAACCTATTTACCAAAGAAAAATATGAAAAAAATGAAAAAAACAACAAAAAAATAAATGATACATATCAAATTCTTGGATGAAACATGTCAAATTCCTTCGATGTCACTGTGGTAACATGTGTTTAGAAAAGGTTTCGTTTATTATATTTAGAGGACCCTCATTGATCATTTTTTTTAATAAAAGTATAGAAAATAAAATTTTAGCTGGCGATGAATAGAGAGATCTGTATCTTCTTATAGACATTTTCCCACAAAGTCCAAGATACATCTAAAAACTAAATCAAATCATACGATGGATAAACCATTTATTATAGACTACAAACAAGATGATCAAGATCATGCATGAACACATCAACTAAGAATCAAATGATTGTTCACTTTATTTAGATCACAACGAACACACAAAAGACAAGACTTAGTAAATTCAGCGTAGAGCAATCTTGGTAAGATTGGTAGTAGTCCTGTTTAGGTCAGAACCGGGGGATTTAGGATGGCATAAGCAAGCAACTCTTGGTCATCGACGAACACAGACATGTCTTGCTCAGGTAAACTTATCCATGCTTCTACACCATCACCTTCTTTTGAATCAATCAACAGGACATACATCATGGTGTTGTAAATGGTCCTTGATACGTATCCCATCCACACCGGACAACCTAATCCAAAGTCAACCTTGTAGAAAGGCTTTCTGCACCAGCTAGACATTATGTATCTGTCTGAGTCTATTGCTTCTAAGTAAGCTTTCTCCATCAAACTCAGTAAACTCTGACCAAGTGTATTGCCTTGGAGGTTTTCTTTGATCATCTCGTTGACTCCTTCTTTGGCTTTCCTGAATAAGGCCACAATTTCGGGGATCTCCAACTCCATCTCTGCGCCATTCTTGAGACCAAAACCTGTTTGTAGGTTGCCGATGGCGTCTTGAGGCAACACAGTAGATGGAATCCTAAGCCGCAAGTCCATGGCCATACCCATCATGGCTTGCCTTGGAGTTACCAAGTTAGAGCGTGAGGATTTTATGGCACATTTCCAAAGAAGTGACATGATAGCTTCAACGCGTGTAGGTCTAGGGACGCTTTCGCTAGCAGCCTTGTGTCTGAGCTCAGCAATCTTAGAGGGTTCGAGGACGAATCTCTTGACTACACATTTACTTGTTATGGTATAAGTATAATCCGTTGATGGGGATTCCATACACATTTGAGGAGAAGGAGGAGGAAAAATGGCCGTTTCAGCGAACTCAATACTAGTTACGGCCACATCATTTGACTTCCCTTTGGCCGTGGTGGTAGCCCAATCATTTACAAAGGTCAGGAAAGAGTTTGCATCACAGATTTTGTGAGAGACAGAGACAGAAACCGCAACTCCTGATCCAGACCCGAAGAAAGTGACCATGACACTCAACAAAGGCCACTCCCCTGGAGAATCTCCGGGGGCTAACATCGGGAGGAACCCCTCAAGAGAGTCAGTGTTTAGGTTTCTCAGGAAGTGAGGGAGTAGGAGATCGGTTCGCGCCTCAGTGAACACGGCTCCTTCGTCGTTACATCTGATGGAAACGCCTTCTATTCGTCCAGCCAATGGATAGAAGCGTGAAAGAGTCTCGGACAGAGATCTTTTCAGCTTTTCCGAGAAAATCTCCGGGGATACGGTTAAGAGATCGTCAGGTTCGTAGAAGAAGACGGTCGACACGTAGTGTGGGGGACAACTTAGATCAAGGACGGAGAGTTGAAGGCGAGCACGAGGTGATGGTGAAGCAGGCTTGATCACTTCTCTCGCCGCCACCTCTATCTTCACTTCCATTGTCTTCCTTGGATACCTTAAGAAAAAAGCCAACGGGTAACAAGATTAAGATAGAAGAAATTATATGAGTATATTTGGATAAGTGGAGAAGATGTGGAAGAGGCATGTTCCCTTTTAAACTTGTACTCGCCTCTCTCGCCCTTTGTGCGGAATGATGTTAAGTTTTAGTATTTTATGTTCTATTTATTTTTTGTCATTCAATTTTTTATGGTACTTAAACAAAGTCTTGATATTTCGTGTCTGATTATGTAAAGGGAAAATCATCTTTTCCAATATTGTGCATACATAGAAGATTAAGCAATAATTAGTAGGAAAAAAGATAACTTACTAACAGGAAATAGAACATAATACATGACCACACATCTTAACTATAAAAATGTATAATATTTTTGTATTATAGTATATTAAATTAGTAGTTGTAAAAAAAGATCATTTGAATTATTGTTTTTGCAACTGTTTGAATTTAATATAATCCTTTAGATATTTATCAGAAACAAAAAAATTAAAATGTTGGTTTATTTTTCAATGCTCGCTATATCTTCCAAGCCACCATTCACATCATCTGGAGAGAGCGTAATGACCGGCGGCACAGCAACTCATAAACCACGACAGGACACCTGATCAAAAGGATCGATCAACAAGTTCGAAACCAATGCACAAGGACACGAAGGATGGCAGATCACATATATGACGCCCGATTCCAAACTTGGCTGCAAACGAGAACAACTTCATGAAATCTCTTAAATCACTCTTGCTTTTCTGAACTTTTCAGCAAAATATCAGTATTTTTCATGTTTTGGATGCATTTGTTGTAAACACGTAACCCTTTCTTTTGAAAATAAATTAACATTACATTCAAAAAAATGTTGATTTAGTTGGATTTTAATTGTTTAGTTAAATGAACGTTTTTAAGTTTTAAATGATTATAAGAAACATTGCATTACATATTTCCGTGGTATATTGATGTATATAATAATGAGTTTTTTTTTTTCGTCGTATATAATAATGAGTAGTAAGGGTATTTTATTATTAAACACCTAAAAGTTTTGTAAACACGGCACATCAGCTTTTTTATATGAAATGCTTCTCTATAAATATAAAAGATATTTAGATACAAGATATAGTGTTGTTCTTTTTTTGCTAAACAAGGTAAAATTATCTTGTTTAAAATGATGTAATTAACGTAATAGCGACTTCCATAAGTCAACCAAGACATTACAATCAGATCAACGTCTTCGGTAATGAAACTTCAACTGAAATCAGATCAACAACGTCACTTAGATGAAACTTCGAATTAATTAGTCAAATACTCAACTCTGTAGTATTTGATTGGCAATAATTCAAGTTTTAAAACAGAAAAAGAACTATGTATTGAAGATTTGATCGTATTTAAAATTTTAGAAAGTGTTTATGAATATTAAAAGGGAAACAAAATTGAATTGACTAAACGACAAACCCTAATTCCAAATCATTAAAAATGATCAAAATGACTTGAGCGTCATTAAGACCAACGGTAGGTTGGACTAATGGCAATATTTGGAAAAAACCGCCGGAATCATTGCGTGAATCTTCAACGTTACGTGTGTTTTTCAGTTCTTAAGTTAGATAAGATATTCTAAATGAAAAAAAAAAAAAAAAAGATATTCTAAATGTGAAATTAAAAATAATCGCAATATTTCTTACGATTTTTATGTTGCATCTTCAGATATTTTTCTTAATTAAGTAGGCAAAACTTTTGCCGACAAAAAAAAGAAAAGAAAAATAAATAACCACATAAGAATGATATATAGTTAACTTATATATACGATAAACAACAATCCAACTCACAGTCTTAGTATATATATAAATTTATTTTATAATCATAAAATTAGTTTGGAAATTTTAAAAATAAAATATCGAAAATTTCAAATCATCAAAAGTTTTTATTCTACGTTGTAGTGCGATTAAAATTCTAATCATACAATAGATATCTTTGTGATATAAGACTTTGTAGGAGCGCAATTCAGTTCCAACAGACTTTTCTATGTGAGTATGATTGCTTTTGTAATAATAATTAATATACATGTATAGGCAAGGCCGAGTCCAATGAGGTAATTATGAGTTGTAAAATTATTGCTGGTTAGGTCAAATGGCTATTCGTGAAAATGATAACTATTATATGTAAATTTGTATATTGAGTTTTGTTAGGTCCCAATATAATATCCCAGATTGAGTATTGTTTTGGATTCTCCCTTAATTAAAAACACTATTCGACACTACACAATCAACCCTAAATTTGACAAAATTGGTAAAATATAAATCTTGTCCGATCCAATTAACAAACGTCACAACCCGCAAAAGTAGACTTAAGAAAACCCTGTAAACGAGACATATACTTCTTTGTTTTTGTTGATTCAAAATGTTAACATGGCTCAGCAAATTTTCTTCATATCACAAAGTCAAGGAACATTCATAATATACATAAGGTTAATTCAGATCTTAAGTCAAATTATTTTAGGTATGACTTAGTTACGACTTACGAGTTTTGTAATGACGTTTTCTTGTTTGAATTAGTTTTTATCTCAAGTATTTTTTAGGAATATTATCACAAAAAGACAACTAAAATGAGGGTTTTTTAACTAAAAAGTACTATTATATATTATTTTGACTGTTTAAAAAAAACCACTAAACTATATTTTTTCCTTGGTGCACAAAAAAACTCTATTTTTTTCCAAAAAATAGCACAACAATAAAATTAATATTTTCACCCTTAAAACTAAACCCGGTCCTATCCCCTAAAAATTTTATCCTAAATCAAAAATAATTTCACCAAACCCAAAATTTTGAACTTTAAACCCTTGAAAATAATTTTGTTTTTTGTTTGTAGGTGTATTTTCGGGAAAACAAAATATTTTGCTGGTATATGGGAACATTAAACTAAAATAATGATATTTTTAAAAAGGTATATTATTTTGAGTAATTTCTTATCTTTTTCACAATCCATAGAAATTTTCCGCCAACTTCGTAGGCGAGACTGTTGATTTTATTGTTGATTTTATATCCTTCAAATTTATAAAAATTATTGACCCATAAAAAAAAAAAAACAAACCATACTTAAAAAAATTACAAATCTAGCATCAAATAATCTTTCTATTTTCTTACAAGTTACAACAAAAGATACAGACGTATTGTTTGTTCCTTGGTTGTTTATTAAAATTTAAAATTAAAACAAATTGTCATTTTCCATATCCTACTCATATTTTTCTATTAAATTAAACAACCATGTAATACACACATATAGTACTAACTGATATGCCAATTTCGTTTTCATTTTGTTAGTTGAAGTGTGTATTACATGATCAAAATGGAGAAAAAAAATATGTACAAACTCAAGTGTCTTCTTCGAAGGCAATAAAACAGAGACTTTATAAAAAAAAACTTGAGAGCGGAGCTTCAGATCAGAGTTTTCAAGAGCCTACCATCAACCACCTTTGCATAAGATGTCGAGGCCGAGGCTGCACCGAATACTCAAGGCCTCAAGGGAGGTCAATTCTGTTATAGATCAGCTTATTAATATTTTGGAGGAGCTGTGAAATCAATAAGTAGCTGGTACCTTGTATATATACAACAATCACACTCTCTCCAAACGAAGTAGTTAAATCGACACTTTTCATAATATATAAATTGAGGGTTAAGATAAAAGAAACTTTTTTTAAAGTTGATACAATTAAATCTAGTGAAAATATGTAATGGTTATTTGAGTTTAAAGGAAAAGACCTTTGCTAAAATCAGGGATGCTATATGTTAATTTACAAAAATCTTTTGTTACAAACAAAAAGGAAATCTTAAAAATAAATTGGATATTGGGATATTCGGTTGTAAGAGAAAAGAGACCTCCTAATATTCTCTATGTCCCAATATAAATTATTTTTAGGCTTCTTTCTTTCTTTGGTATATTTTAATAGAATTTTTCAAATTTCTATGCAAAATTTCTATTAGTTTAATAATTTGTCACTATTTGAATTCTGCAGTATTTTTTTGTTGGTTAAATGTTTTTCAATGATAAATATTTAGTACTCCTTCGTTTCTTTTTATTCGATGTTTTAGCAAAAAAAAAAATCTTTCATTTTAAGTGACGTTTTCAATTTTCTATGCAAAATTAAATGTTTTTAATACTTTTTGACCAATCATATATTACATCATATTTTCTTATTGGTTGATTTCATTAATGATGTTTTAATGGGATTTTTATATGTTTTATTAATTTGTGTGTAAGAACCTTAAACATCAAATAAAAAAACGGATGGAGTATTTATTATTTTTTGTACTTTTAACCAAAACTTGTTGCATAATGAGATACAGGGAATATAATAATATAACTAAATCTAATAGAAATAAATAATACCGGTGGATGAAAGACACATTAAAAAAAAAGTAATTAATAATCTTTCAGATTTCACCTTTTCTATAGGAGAAAACTTTTTATTATAGATATGAGTATTCACTTTAATAAATATCATTTATGATAAATCACCAATATAAAGACTAAAGAAAGTACCTCCCTCATAGTCATAGAAACATGCACTCGTAAACTCTCAAACAAACATTTTCACTCGTTGTTGAAAGAAGAGACACGTTAACTAATATGGTAGACGTTTATGAGTTATTGACTGTGCTAGCTTCTCTCGTTGTGGTTAAGCTATTTCATTGGATCTACCAGTGGAGAAATCCTAAAACCAATGGACAGTTACCTCCGGGGTCGATGGGTTTACCGATCATTGGAGAGACTTTTGAGTTCATGAAACCTCATGACGTTCTTCAGTTTCCAACATTCATCAAGGAGAGAGTTCTCAGGTTCTTTGCTAACTTTTCTTTAGCATGCATCATCTATATTAGTATTTTTGCATTTAATTCATTTCCTAAAAAAATACTATGTTGGAGGAAAGGTTTAAACCCGAATTATTCTGATACAAATCAATTCATTTACCACTAGAATACTTCAATATATTACTATTAGTGTATAAAGTTATTGTATTTGTATATATTTGAAAACGGGTTACTATCGTTATGCAAAATACTATGGAAACAATTATTACAAATTTTGTTTGTTTGAAAAATAACAATTACATACGAGTTATATGACGGAACCAGTTTTAAAGATATTACTAAAATATTAAAATATCATTAACTTTATACTTCAAAACGGGTTAAAATTTTCTTATACTATTTTTTAACAAAATCAATATAAGACATGTCGAATCAAACTGATTTATTTAAGTTTAGTATTATGTCATCTTAATAATTTTTTAACAAATTCCAGCATAATAGAAAATTTTGAATTTTAACATAAATAAAAAAATTGTCCCTAGTGTGCAGCGGGTTAAAAATCTAGTTTTTTAATTATGTAAAGTTTTAAAATATATGTATAACTTTTTTTGGAAAAAATAATAGATATGGACCAGTTTTTCGGACAAGCTTATTTGGAAGCAAAGCTATCATCTCGATGGATATTGAACTAAATGTGGAAATCGCAAAGGCAAATCATGTCCCTGGTGTCACGAAGAGCATAGCACGGCTATTTGGGCAAAACAACCTGTTTATCCAGAGCAAGCAGTCTCATAAACATGTTCGAAACTTGACACTACAGTTGTTGGGTACGCAATGTTTAAAGTTGAAGATGGTGGAAGACATCGATCTCTTGGCTCGCACATACATGGAGGAAGGAGTTAAGAACGGTCGCCTTGACGTCAAGGAAACATCAAGCAAGGTAACAAAAACTCTTGTTATTTTTTTTTTACGCTGTCTATAAATCTTGGCAAGATTATATTTTACTTAGTGGATCATCTCATTCTCATCAAACACATATCATCGAACTTTACAGATCTTAATTGAATGTCTTGCGAAGAAAGTTATGGGAGAAATGGAACCGGAAGCCGCAAAAGAACTTGCACTATGTTGGAGATGTTTTCCAAGAGAGTGGTTTCAGTTCTCTTGGAACATTCCTGGGACTGGTGTCTATCGGATGATGAAGGTATGTGTCTTTCAGTTCATGTAATCTTTATGACTCGAGGGGAAATAATTATTTTTGTATGATGTAATTTGTCACAGGCAAGAAAGCGGATGATGAAATTAATAAAGGAGATGGTATTAAAGAAGAGAGCATCAGGAGAGGAGTTTGGGGAGTTTTTCAAGATCATATTTGGAGAAATGGAAGGAGGAGCCGAGAAAATGAGCGTCGAGAATGCGATCGAGTACATATATACTTTCTTTTTGATTGCTAACGAGACAACGCCAGGGAACCTCGCGGCTACGGTAAAGCTCATAAGCGACCACCCTAAGGTCATGCAAGAGTTGCAAAGAGAGCATGAAAGAATTGTCCATGGTAAGACCAACAAGGAGGTTGGCTTAACATGGGAGGAATACAAATCAATGACTTTCACCCAAATGGTGAGTGTGTGCTACTACAATCATATATCAATCCACAAATTGTTAATTAGTTTTAAAGTTGTATGTGCATTGACCTTGATATACAATTGATTTCAGGTGATAAGTGAGTCGCTTAGGATCACAAGCACGGCACCAACAGTACTTAGAATAACTGATCATGATTTCCAAGTTGGTGACTATACAATTCCAGCTGGTTGGATCTTCATGGGATATGCTAATGCCCATTTCAATCCAGAGAAGTACGATGACCCTTTAGAATTTAATCCATGGCGTTGGAAGGTGAATTTAGTTTATTTATACTATTCCACTTTATCGATATTATATCATTTTCAGCATATAATATAATTAAATTTACAGAGAGAAGACATGGGTTCAATTCTCTCCAAATCTTACATTCCCTTTGGTGCTGGTTCTAGACTATGTGTAGGAGCTGAGTTTGCTAAGCTGCAGATGGCCATTTTTATCCATCATTTGTTTAGATACAGGTTCTTTCTTATCACCTAATGATTTGATTTATTTATAACAGTTGAAAGCTTTTTTTTTTCCTTTACTTACATGTGTTTCTTTGTACCCATATGGTTTGAAGGTGGTCAATGAAAAAAGAGACTATAGTGCTTAGAAGGTTTATGCTTATGTTCCCATGTGGATCTCATGTTCAGTTCTCAGAAGACACCAAAGTTGATAACTCTCTTTGTTATCAGAGCTAGTGATTACTTGATGTATATCTTATATTTGTGTTCTAATTACTGCAAAAATGGTTAACCATCTTTTAATAAGCCACTGTGGTCAATGTGTATGTTTCTATCAAATGAAATATTGTAGGCGTAACACTTTGTGTATAACATTAACAACGTGAAAATTTACCAACTATAACATAATCTTCAAAGTCTAGATACGTCTGCATATTCTCCAAGAGTTAGCTAAGCCAACCGAGGGTTTCACGTAGATATGTTTCAGTAATACTTCTCCCTAATCTATAAAACTCTTTTGCCTTCAGAATCATGCTACATGAAGACTGGGGAGAATTGTACCAGACTTAATGAACTATAACAAAACGAAGATTTCAGATTCAAAAATGATTCTTATAACAAAATCTTCAAAATATAGTATAACATCTATATCTCAGAGTCAGACCATACTTCAAAAGCATACCGTTCAGAAACATAAGCCAGAAAACAGTTTAGCACATTTCAATTTGGTATTATCTAGAACCATCATCGTCCTCTAGAAGCGTACAATAGATCTACATCCTAATTTTCGATATCTAACTTCTAAAGGCTCCCCTGTGTACAAAATACACTTCTTACAAGTCCTTATAACAAAACAAGATGGGAAGAAAAGTAGAGAAATAAAGAACTAAGGCAGCACAACTCAAGAGGACTTTGAAAATTACCTAAAATGTCAAATGAATCTGTTCTCAGTTGAAATCCTCGAGCTGAGCAAAGCATATCAGTCCACCTTTTTGGCAGTGTCACCTAAGAGTATTTGTGATCGTTAACCATAAGCCAAGTTTAGTTGAAGCAACGAGAATAGAAACTAAACAAACATACAAAGACTAAATAAAAACAGGTGAGCAAACCATTCCAATCATAATAAGTTCAGGTGCATCACACACACTCCAAGTGAGATCCATTGCCTGCCAAGAAGACGGTCAGATTCGTGATTATATATCGGAGAGAAACTAATATATCCACAGACACACAACATATATATCCCGTCACTTTCAGACAATTCGTAATCAAGGACAATAAGATTTAGAAAGTGAACACTCTGTCTAAGCTTGAGCCTAACGGGACTGGTTGCCTCTTCAGACCAACTAGTTCTTAGTTTCAAATTTCTAAGGTTTCTTAGTACACATGAGTCTTGTAAGTTCTCTATAGCACAATAAGACACACAAGCAGGAAGGAAGGAAGTACAACAAAAGGTAATACAAGATTAAATGTCAAATGAAACTATTATGTTCTCAATCGAAATCCTAGAGCTAAGCAGAGCCCTATCAGTCAATCTTTTAGGCAATGTCGTCACCTGCAAAATGCTAATATAAGTAAACCAGAAGCCAATTTAGTCTGAAAGTAACAATAGAAGTTAAATAAATATACAAAGATCTAAATACTACACACTATGAGAAATGATGAATCCATAAGTAAAGAGAAAAGGAGAAAGACCAAGGAAACAAGTGAACAAATCTGCTTCAATCCTACAAATCCTACAAATAGATTACATCGAACCTCAGTACAAAACATAGATAACATCAACCTGCAAGAAAAGACAGCCACAAGAAAATGTTTCAAATGAAAATTTACCAAGCTCCAAATCATATACACACACACCCAACTAATAGATCAAGACATATTACGGTTGGGTAATCCAGGACAATAATATGAAGAAAGTGAAGACAATACTCGACACTGCATCAATAATGTTATAACTTAAACCAAAAGACTGGTTACATTTGTAGATCAATTAATCCCAACAATGAACAAGAATATAAATGCGGTCATAGACATAAGATTCTTATAAGACACAGGTGCAAAGGTAACAAGAAGGGACTAAAAGATATAATGTCAAGCAAAACAGTCCTCACGATCTTTCTCGCTAAAGTCATCATCCTCCTCCATATTGCTGAACTCCAGATAATGAGTGGGTCGATGCTCAATGTCATAGAACTCCTTGGGGTTTCCGAGATTCAAACTGTATTTCATGCTCACTGTGTGCTTCACTCCCATAAAGTTATAGTTCCATGGTCCGTTATCAGGAACCATGTAAAACCCAAGGAACCGGTCACTCAATAGCATTTGAACCTTGTCATAGTGTGTTGGAAGATAATCTTGGGGATTGTTGCCACTGTCCTTGTTGAGACGTCCCCATTCATATCCAGTTTGTGTCAGCTTATATGAGGTCAACGAACATGAGCCTGGAGTGAAACTGCAAGTCAAGATAATACATTTCTCTCTGTCCCATTGCTTATTATTCTCCAGAAAACGGGCATGCGACATAACATCTTGTGGTGACAATTGAGGAAGCTCATTAGGTTGTGTGTGCATCCAGCCCAAAGGCTCAAGATCCTTTAAGAAGTCATGCTCAGGAAGAGATGACGGTAAGTGAACTTGCTGATGAGATCCTCGCTGTGGCACCATCACAACGCATCGAATTTCCTTGACTTGAGGATTATCAGGGGGACTTATACCATACAAATACCCAGCAATCTGAGTACGAAGATCTGCTATGAGTATGAACTTCTTCAAGATATTCTTTGGCATTATGTAGGTGTATCCTGTTTCATTTACGTCATATGAATTCACATAAATGTGGTTGACCCTAAGATGGAGGTTAGTAGCTGAGATTGCACGGACGCGCCAATCTGTTTTGGAACCAAATGTAGATTGCTCATAGGGACTAAAGGTGGTGACAATGAGTGCATCACCATGAACATTAGTGGTCCTCGTTGTGACTGCACTAAGCTGTCTCACTTCTTTGGCCTGTTTATCAAGTGCAGCTATTTGTTGCCTTTGTTGAGACGGTGGAGTTATCTCAGCTCCAAGTATAATATCTCTTATCTCTGACTGTGTCAAAGCTGATATATTCACGGTATTCTTCATGGCATAGTCAGAAAGGATGAGATCTTTAAGGGCAACCTCCACCTTTATCCATTGGTCGTCAGTGAAAGAAGGCCAGATGTGATGTGTCTCAGTAACAACAGACTTGTCGGGCTTCAATAACATCTTAGCTTTCTCATTGTTGACATGAAGAGCACGAAGGATAAGAATGAGTCTTGAGAAGGCAGTGTATGAAGATATACTTGTCAACCAATCATCATATATATTGAAGAGGAGCATCTTTGGCTCAGTGGCTTTCAAAATCTGATCACCAAATTTCTCAATCTTCAGGCAAGCCTGAAATGGAAGCTGCAGTTCGCTTCCCTTGATAACAATGTTGGGGAAATCCTTCATGGTGGCCTGAGTGGGATCCAACATTCCTTTACGAGTCACAATAAGTTGTTTTGGTTGTTCTTCAACAGGGAAAGACCGCACAAGCGCAGCAACCTCTTCAGCAGTTTTCCATTTTGCAAGCTGACTAAGACGCTTCTGACCGGCCCAAACGCTTGTATGCATAACCTTCAGGTATAACTGCCCAGTTCTTGGATTGAAAATAAAAAGTGCACCATTGATTGGCTTTGTCGTCAGATTTCCTTCAAACGTCTTATGCATCGTCACACGATAGACGTTGGTATCATCAATAAACCATATAATCTGATTGCTGAATATTTCACCATAGTTTTGAGATGACAAATTTGGCTCTGTAGGCTCAGATGAGTATAACTGCAAACCTTTTCTTATCCTTTCTCTCAGCCCATATAACGTAGGATTTGACTTCATAATCTTGTTCATTGCTTTAGTAACCAGAGATTTTAAACCAGGAAACCAATTACCATAAGCAGAATACACATTATATGCCAAATCAATCCCAATCATCACACCTGTTGGAGCTGGATAAATCGACATGTTATCCGTTGTATAATCCATGAATTTGGCCCTAGTGTAACGTTCAATATCATGAGAGTCATAATCTCCCCATCGAAGCTGTACATCTATCCAATACTTATTACCAGCTTTCTGATCAAACATATCATTCGAGTCAGTCACCAGACTTGGCTTCGACATTGCCCATTTACAGACACCAAACAGAAGAATATCAGCACAAGAGCTATTCATTTTGTAACTCTTTCTTGGATGAATCGTCTCCTTCTGCACAATATCTATCCCAAACTCATCCATTTGTTGGTCCAATACTTGGCAAAGATCCATAACGATGCTCTCGTGGATCATTTGCCACATGTGGGCACGAAAAATCTGAATCAAAGAGATCTTAAGAGTGGGAATCTTTCCATGCATGAATATTCCAGTTAGATCCAACTGCACTTGAAAACCGACATAAACATTTGCTCGATTGATTGTTGGCGACCACCAGAGCGTGAATCTTCTATTAGGAATCTGGTTCAGACCAGACCTTTGTGCATTTGTAAGCTTCTTATATTTCATTGATTCCTCAAACCCAGATGCTTTCTCCCAGAACAGACCCTCCCATGTTGGGAAGTATGTTGCCTTAAATAAAGTGTGCTCAAGAATACTCTCAACACCTCCAAGAGCTTGGATTACATCTGTTCGATAATTGTTTAGGTTCCACAACTTCCCGTCATGCCTCTGATGAGTCCACCAGAAAGGATTTTGTCTCAGAACCTGGTACTGCTTGAAGTCGGTCCGCACTCTCCAACCTTTATCATAAGCTAATGTGTGCCTATCCTTCTGAAACAGTGTGTTGATACGTGGAAGTCCCCTATCCCAAGAGTCTTCCAGATCCTCAAGTGTAAGCCGTCTATTTTGGGCCTGTGCCTCCTGCCTCTTTAAGGCATATTCTGCCCACACCCGCTGTGAATCAATAAACTCACTTTCCCATGGCTGTATGTAACGGTAAAGATTGGGTATCTTCAAATCCTCTCCTTGACTCATTCCACTCCTAAAGTGGGTAACACCAACGTCTGTTTGCCTGCTGTACTGAATATCACTTTGTGGAATTAAAATATGACTCATAGACAGCATTCCAAGCCCGCCGAGTTCCTTCGGAGTGTAAAAGACAACAGGAGGAAATCGACTAGGCATCTTTGAGTTCAGCCCAATCTTAATCCTTGTTTGGATTTTACTTTCACCTTTAACCAACAGATCAATGAGCTCTGGCGTATGCAGAGTGGCTTCGCGAAAATAAGTCATGAGACCTATCAAAGTTGTGTTCCATTTATTAGCGATTTTGGTAAATGTGGTTGACCCTGATGACATCAAAATTTGCCTCACACGATTCTCAAACACCTTCATGTGTTCTTCATCAACCCGCAGAAAAGCAACGGCAGTCTTCTCTTTAGTCTGTTCATTCTGTAAATTCCATACACCATCCCCTATGTTGCTGAAAGCTTCTTGGCTCATTCTGACTTTTGGAAGTATGCGGATTTCAAATCCACACATGTTGAACAGCAGATGAGGATTGTCTTTGCTGTACACAGAGACAAAGCTATTCTCCCACTCAAAAGTTGTAAGGCTCCGCGGAAGACGGTTCTTCATTTCCCAGAAGATACTTCTACCAAGATTGACATCATGTTTCATCAACCTCATCCTGGCATCTCTCGGCCAGCACTTCTTGTTGTTATACCCCACCATGTTCTCATTGTTGGGATCAGGATGCTCCCTAAGATAACGTTGAATAAGATCTCGAGCCTCTTCATGGCTAAATTTAAACATTATATGCACCTTGTCTATATACCGAGAATATAGTCTTATAGGATGTCGCGTCTCAACTTTTGTATCCCAATAGGTCATAAACTCGTTAGGCATCTGCGGTCGGCCAGCAATCTCACTCGCTCTAGTTAAACCAAGAAGCAAAAGATCCAACACTAGTCCATAAAACTGAGTAACAAAGGATGAGAACTGAAGTCCCCTAATGAGACCATATGAGTTAGTATGTCTCATATCCTTGTAAGACAGATCCACATTATTCTTGGCAGTCACGTAGTCTGCAATACTGGGGTCAACAATCAAACGAAGAAGCTTGTTCAATAATGTGAAATCAACCTTCTCAAACAACTTTTCAAACTTTGTCTGGAGCATCACCACACACTGCCCATCGGATGTGTCCCATATGCCTTGCAAATTATTTATACCCTGACACCACTTGTAAACTAGAAGAGGTGGCGGCTCTGAGTCTGCAGGCTTAATCCAGTTCGGAAACAAGTGGCGCTTGTCAGCCTCATACCACAAGTATTGATCAAGATAGGCATCCGTAATTTTCTCTAAAGGATCAATTTCATAGACCGGTATCAAATAGCTGTAGAGATCCATAAACTCAATGCCCACTTCTTTGAACTGACGTTGTGTGAAAAGGTGACGTTTAATCCGTGCTAGAGTTTCATGAGGGTTGTCATACGCTTGTTCAATTAAACCAAGCTCTTCTCGCTGTTGCTGGTTCAACCTTTCACCTCCACATGATTCTTTCAGTCTCTCAAGGGCGAGGATGAGCAACTTTGTCTCATGTTTGTACGACAGAGGAGGGAATGGAATTGGTGAAAATTTCCTTGCTTCCAGCCACTCTACTGTAGTTCTATAAGTTGCCACGGCTTCTTCTGGGGTTACAGGTGAACCGTCTTTCAGGTAATTGTGCTGTCTTTCCTGTTCTGTCTTTAACCAAAGACGAGTCATTCTTCCAAGATTCTTTCTACAAACTGTCTTATCAACAGTTGCACCTCTTCTGATGCGTTCACGATTGTAGTGAGTAACATTTGTCCACCAATCAGCCTTATGCTTCACATACCGGAGGATCAAATTCTCAACTGGCACAGGCAGTTCAGGAACCTTCCAAGGAATATTAGCTTTCCAACACCGCCATGCCTCACTAAGGTGCTGCTCTATCGTCCGCACTTTATTCTGCTTGATTCCCTCTGGCATGGCATCAACAACATCATGCATGACAGCAGATCGAAGCTCCAAATCAAAATGGCTCTCGACTCTTTGTTTTGTGACGGTCTTTGCCACTCCTTTTGAATGACGCCCCTCAAATTGACGTCCAAGAAGATTTCCTAACCATCGTTCAAGTAGAGGAACTATTCCACGGAGGAAAAACAACCACACTCTCCACATTGGAGCCCAAAACCCACACCCTGGTCCTTTACCCACAGGGCCAGTATTAAAACGGTAGTAAATCAAGTGCTTTAAATCCTTACACATCCTAATCTGTCTCATCAGCCTGTACTTATAGCGATACATACCTGTCAATTGGCCAACATGGGAGAAAATATATTGCAGACCATCAGCCAATTGGAAGGCGTCAACATTCCCCAACCTGAACTGGACATTTGCGTCAACTACAAGTTTTGTCAGCCTGAGAATCTCGCGACAGAGATGGAAAGCATTCCCAAAACGAGACTTCTTGCGCTCTTTAGTCGTCAAAGTCTTAACTGGCTTGAGGTTGAAGTTGTAATCTAGATGCAGGTAGTTTAAACCCTTCCTGTGAATCAACAGATTCAACATATTATACCCCTGCCGACAAACTTGCAGACCCGCTTCAACCCAATCAAGTTCAGTGCTTTGGAAAAACTTAGTACCTGCGAGAGATCGGAACAAGTGCTTTTTCTTCTGAGCTTTAGGTGGTCTACGGTGCAACTCATTCAGAACATAACATTTCAAAAGCTTCTGGTAACTAACCCGAACTTTGACCGGATGTGATGAAGGACAGTGCTCCTTAAACCACTCCGACACCAGCGGTATATCTTCTGCCCGTCGTGTCTTCCCAGATCTCATATTGAAAGGTCTTGGTGCAAACAACAACGAAATCCCATCAGTTGTAGTGTCAGTGTAAAGCTGAGTATCTAGCAGCAAAGGCTCCACTCCGTTTGGTAAAACAAATTCATCCTCATCATAAACCTTCCTGTCATGAAAAGTGTTGCTAATCGGGTTAATTAACGGATCATAATAAAACGCAGGAAGATCAGGATCCTCTGTCTTGATAAACATAACCATTGGAGTGTGATACGCACATAGCTTAACTTTCCTTGGCCTGTTATTGTACAAGTAGGGAAACGCAATCCTGCCTTCAGTTCGCAGCCTTGATCGAGTGATAACCTTGTTGATGTCATTAAACTCGTTCCATTCCTCATCACCTTTCTCCATATCACGATACAAAGGTTCAAACTTAGGACCACCAGGTATACACATATTCAACGCCTTGGCAGTGCAGAACGATGGCATATCAAACAAATAGAAATAGTTCCGATCAACAAGATCAGAAAGCAACTGACCTGCAAGCCTGTGAAGCGTTGCCATAACCGGAAGTGAAAGATTCCACCTCTTGTAACTCGGACCATTGATCATACTCGTCTTCAAAAGTGGCCTATGGTCATAAAACCAATTGTACACACAAGAATCATCTCCCTCATCAAGATCCAACTGAATAGGCTCCAAAGGATCAACATCCATCAAATTATCAGCATAATCCAGAACAGGCTCCTCATCATCAAACGGTGGAAACCGCATCCTCTTAAAATGTCTACGGTCTCTCTTCTCCCTACGCATCATAATCCACATAGTACCCCATTGAGCCATGTAAACAGGTTCAACAACCAAAGGAATCTCATTAACAAACGTAATAGCTCCAGTAATGTGATACAAAACCTTAACATCTCTAACCTGTTCCCAAGGCATAGGCATGTTCTCCAAAAGCTTAAAGACAGCGTGTGGAACAAACTTAAGAGCACCGAGATAAACTCGCTTGTCGTTACGATACTTCTTCGATGACATATCACCATGTTCTCTCACAATCTTCCTTAGATGCTCTGGTGGCATATCTTCCTTCTGAGTCTCCATGAACCCTAGCCTTCTCTTATCACCGTAACGGTTTGAATTTAGTTGATTCCAGATTCTGCTCTTCACATTCAGTTTCGCCTCTAATTGATAACGAGACGGAGACAGCATCGTTGAGTCGCCGGTACAAGCTGGTGCTAAAGGCATATCAACGTCGGTACACATAGCTTCGGAATTGCGAATTCAGACACCGAACACGAACAGAGTCGTTTAGGACGAAACCCTAAAATTTCAGAGCAAATCTGTGTTACGAAATCGCTAATCACCGCCTTAATACGACGTCTAAAGTGAAAAAGTTTATAAAAATATCGCAGAGTATTTATATAGGGCATAAACCGCCCTCCCTCATATTCCTAAGCAATGTGGGATATGTTAATTTAAAACGTGGTTACCTAATTTAAAATTGCTAAAAATACAATGATATTAAATTTAGATAATGACAAAAAACCTTAATCCATATATTAAAAGTTTTAAATTTTCTTCTATAAAATACTGTAAGTATGTAACAGAGAAAAAAAAATATATATTAGTTTCATGATACAAATCATAGTTCAGTTGTTGTCTGATTTTAAAATTTTGATTTTATAAGATAGAACTTAAACAAAAAAAAATCAAAAGTTATTATATTACTATCTATCTATATCCAAAGTGCAAAAAGACCATCAAAATCCACAATTTTGTCTATAACCAAAAACACAAACAAAACTTTTAAAAGTAACTCACTTTTGTTTTTTGAATGTAGCTCGATTTGTTCTTCTCTGATCTCAGCTTCTTCTTGGTCTTTTCTTGTCGTAATTCGTAAATCCCTGTAATGGACACATAAGAGTACAAGATACAATAGGAGAAATCATAATCAAACAATAATAGAACCGAAATCAAACCGTAATCGAACCGGAACCAAACTATAAAACCCAGAATCATAACTCAATCGTCGAACACTCTAAAACCAAAATCAAAGCAGATTCGAAACTCTCTAAAAGATTTGAACAGAGAATCGAACCTTTAATAACCAAGCATGATACCTAGTAATACCAAATTCGAACAATCATCAAAACTATGACATTTTTGTCAGCAAACGAGAGAAGCTTGTAAAATGACACTTTCTCGTCTTTCACTCTTTTGCTCTTACCGTCGTCTACACTACTGTTATTATGTAAAGAGAAGGCCCATTAGACATTAAAGAGATTAAAAGGCCCAAAGCTTTAAGGCCCATTAGACGCCGTGTATTCGAAACGTATGTAAAGAGAAGTTTGACGGTGAGAAAAGGAAGATATTCTCAAGATATATATAAATAAAAAAATAGTAGAAGATAGAAGAAAGAAAAAAAATCAGAAAGCTAATGGCGACGACGGAGATGAACGAGAATCTGATCAACTCCTTCGTCGAGATTACTTCATCATCAAGAGAAGAAGCTACCTTCTTCCTCGAAAGTCACCGTTGGGATCTTGACTCTGCCGTTTCAACTTTCCTCGATAACGATGCCGCTGCAGCCGCAGCCGTCGTACCAAACCCTACCGGACCACCACAACCGACTTCTTCGGTTGCCGCTGTACAATCTCCTTCTCAATCTCACTCCCCCGATTACACTCCTTCTGAAACCTCTCCTTCTCCTTCGCGATCACGATCACCATCTCCGTCTTCTCGCGCTGCTCCTTACGGTCTCCGATCGAGAGGCGGCGCTGGAGAGAGTAAGGAAGCTGAGAATCCTTCTGGGAGTAGAGGTACTAGGAGCCGTCAACAAGCTGGGAATATCCGTACGTTCGCCGATCTGAACCGTTCTCCTGCTGATGGTGAGGGCAGTGATTCTGATGAGGCGAATGAGTATTATACTGGTGGAGAGAAGAGGTAAAGTCTCTTACTCGTTCTTTATTGTTTCGTTTTAAAGTAGATCTGATCATGAATTGAGAAATACTTAGTTGAGAATACTTGTCGAGAATAGATAGTGAATTAGGGCACTGTACAAATGCAATGTGGTTTGAAATGAATTAGGGCACTATGAAGTCTATGATGAATGATAATGTAGGGATGACCATATCTTGTTTGCAGTGGTTTCTGAGTCTTTCTTGGAATTCTTGTTTTTATCTTGAGAAGGCATATATTTGTGTAGTTGATAATGTTTTCTTTGTGCTATGTGTTTCAGTGGGATGATGGTGCAAGATCCTAAGAAGCCAAAAGATGTTGATGCACTATTTGACCAAGCTAGGCAGGTAGCTGTAGACAGACCTGTTGAATCATCAAGATCAGCTTCTAGGAGCTTCACTGGAGCTGCACGATTGTTGTCTGGTGAAACTGTTTCCTCTACTCCTCAGCAACAACAGCAAGACCAGCCTCAGATGGTTATGCACACCATCACTTTCTGGTTGAATGGTTTCACCGTTAATGATGGTCCGTTGAGAGTGTTTAATGACCCGGAAAACAAAGACTTTATGGAGGTAAATATCTGAATCTTTCTCTGATTAATAATACAGTACCATGGAACTCAATTTGACCCGCCTCTTCTGCAATACTGAAATAGGCTTCTTCTGGTATCATTATTATTTCTCTGATATAATTTTTTTTCTAATGCCTAGTTATTGAGCAGCTGGTACTTGTCACAGTTCACTTTGATGCATTCTAATCCTTAAATACATATGTTGTCTTTTGCAGAGCATCGTAAAGTCAGAGTGCCCCCATGAACTTGAACCTGAAGATAGAAAGATCGGTGTTCATGTCGACCTTGTCAGGCGTGAAGAAAATTTCACAGTAAGTCTCATTCCCTTTAAAAAATATTTCTAGTTAGCATATTCTCTGAATAAGCCACTATAGTAGAATTTTGCAACCATATTGTCAAGAATTCTTTTGATATTTGAATCTCTCTTGACTCACAGGAACAACCAAAACCCAAAACTCCATTTCAAGGTGTAGGAAGAACTCTAGGAGCAAGTGGATCCGGATCAAGTTCAGCTGCTGCAGAACCACAAACCTCATCCGCCCCAATGAACACAGCACCAGCACCATCAAGAGGGCTAATAGTAGATCCAGCAGCACCAACTACCTCGATCCAGCTCAGATTAGCAGACGGAACACGCCTCGTCTCCAGGTTCAATAACCACCACACTGTCAGAGACGTGCGTGGGTTCATCGACGCTTCAAGACCCGGCGGCTCCAAAGAATACCAGCTACTAACCATGGGGTTCCCTCCTAAACAACTGACAGACTTGGACCAAACCATCGAGCAAGCCGGCATTGCTAACTCAGTCGTCATCCAGAAATTCTAGACTTACTAAACATCCCTCTCTGTTGGTTTTAATTGGTTTTCGAACCTTATGATAGCTGACTTGAACCATTTGGTCAATGCTCCAAAGGCCTTGGATAATTTTTAGATTCATCAAACCTCTTTTCTTCAGATTTATTAGTCAGTTTTAATTATTTATTTCATTTGTCTTCTATAATATATATACCCATTGCTAACGACTCAACCACCATATCTTTTAGACAGAATAATCAGAAAAGAATTATCCAATAAGCGAATTACTTGTATACATGGACTCGTGAATTTACGAAATTGACCAGTTGTTCCATAAACTCCCACACACATCACAAGCAAACACGCTCCCCTTAAATCAGGGACATAAAGGTAAATTATCCTACCTGCCCATCTGTCCAAAAAAAAATAATTATTATTTATTTTAGTTCTTTTATTTGTATAATGTCTCTGTTATTCGGAATCCGAAGAACGCCAGAGGTATTGTGAAAGATTTTAGTTTACAGTGAAAATCTACAGAGGAAGAGATAGCGAAGGAGACAAAAGACAATTATTAATAATTTTCTTTTTTTTTTTCCTATTTTTGTTTTTCATTACAACCTTAACCTTGGTATTGTGTTCTGTATCTTCCCAGATTTTTCTTCTCTTTGCTGTGGCTTCGTTGCCTTTACCTCTCTTTCTCTGTGTTTTCTCTCTCTCTCTCTCTTTCTCTTGCTCGATTCAGTTTGAGAGGCGAGAAAACAAAAAGGAGCTGTTTTCTTTTTAACAGGGGTTTATCACAAAGATCCTTCCTTTGCTCCCATTTTCTTAGGGTTTCTTTTTATTTCAATTCATCTCCTCCACTGCCCCCAGATCTCTGTCTCTACTCATCCGCCATTTGTAAGCTCTTCTTCTTCCTCCTCTTTCTCTAATTCGTAACTCTCCCAAAGTTTTCATTTTTATTGGATCTTTATGTGTCTATATATACCATTCTACATCCGAGTTTGTGTTTTCGATTTTGAATTTGGGTTTTTGTATTCCTATGCATGCAGGGCTGTTCAATGATTAGGGTTTTGTAATTCGAACCAAAGCTATTGGGGGTTTTACTGGTTTTGCACGGCAAAAGTTACGTATTCAGCTCATTCTTTTGCGGCGAAGTAGGGGTTTTTAGCCCTTTTTTTTAGGGTTTCTGCAATTATGATCAAGCAGATTTTTGGGAAATTGCCCAGAAAGCCTTCGAAATCATCTCACAATGACTCTAATCCAAACGGAGAAGGTGGGGTTAATTCATATTACGTACCTAACTCGGGTACTAGTAACATCTCCAAGCCTTCCTCCAAATCAAATGGAGCAAATGGGACTGTTGCTCCTTCCTCTACGAGCTCTAACAGAACCAATCAAGTCAATGGGGTTTACGAAGCTTTGCCAAGCTTTAGGGATGTGCCCAGCTTGGAGAAACCTAATCTGTTTATCAAGAAATTGAGCATGTGTTGCGTTGTGTTCGACTTTAGTGATCCGTCCAAGAATCTGAGAGAGAAAGAGATAAAGAGACAGACTTTGCTGGAGCTTGTTGATTATATAGCAACGGTTTCTACAAAGTTGAGTGATGCTGCGATGCAGGAGATTGCAAAGGTTGCTGTGGTTAATCTTTTCAGGACGTTTCCTTCTGTGAATCATGAGAGCAAAATCCTTGAAACGCTTGATGTGGATGACGAGGAACCTGCGTTGGAGCCGGCTTGGCCTCATCTTCAAGTTGTTTATGAGCTTCTACTCAGATTTGTTGCCTCTCCCATGACTGATGCGAAGCTTGCTAAGAGATATATCGACCATTCGTTTGTCTTGAAGCTCTTGGATTTGTTTGACTCTGAAGACCAAAGGGAGAGGGAATATCTAAAAACCATTCTCCATCGAATATACGGGAAATTCATGGTGCACCGACCTTTTATCAGAAAGGCGATCAACAATATCTTCTACAGGTTTATTTTCGAAACCGAAAAGCACAACGGTATTGCAGAGTTGCTTGAGATTCTCGGAAGTATAATTAATGGTTTCGCATTGCCGTTGAAAGAAGAGCATAAGCTCTTCCTTGTCCGGGCCTTGATTCCACTCCACAGACCTAAATGTGCAGCTGCCTATCATCAACAGCTTTCGTATTGCATTGTTCAGTTTGTAGAAAAAGATTTCAAGCTTGCTGATACCGTCATTAGAGGCCTTCTAAAGTATTGGCCTGTGACTAACAGTTCAAAGGAAGTTATGTTTCTTGGGGAGTTGGAAGAGGTTTTAGAAGCAACTCAAGCAGCTGAGTTTCAGCGGTGTATGGTTCCTTTGTTCCGTCAAATCGCCCGATGCCTCAACAGTTCACATTTTCAGGTTCGACTCTCGGTTTTCTTAATGTGTAAAATACTGCTAAGAGTTGTTAGATTCAAAGTTGCTTCTTTTGTCAGGTGGCTGAAAGGGCTCTATTTCTATGGAACAACGATCACATAAGAAACCTGATTACTCAAAACCATAAAGTGATAATGCCAATTGTCTTCCCAGCTATGGAGAGAAACACACGGGGCCATTGGAACCAAGCAGTTCAGAGTCTGACTTTAAATGTGAGAAAGGTACTGGCAGAGACAGACCAAGTTCTGTTTGATGAATGCTTAGCAAAGTTCCAAGAGGATGAAGCAAATGAAACCGAGGTCGTAGCCAAACGAGAAGCAACGTGGAAGCTTTTGGAAGACTTGGCAGCTTCCAAATCCGTAAGCAACGAGGCAGTGCTCGTCCCCAGATTTTCATCTTCGGTTACTCTCACAACCGGTAAAACTTCGGGTAGTTGAACACTTTCTGCTCTTAATTATCGAGACAATACTTTTAAATGATCCAGCAGAGTTGTATCAAATACATTTCAAGCATCAGGATAGGTCCTTGAAGGGAGAAGATAAAGCGCGATGATCAAGAAGGGTAATACTAATACCATCAGTGAATACTTTTTATATGACAATTTTTCAGGTTTCTGGATTCAATTGTTTGTTTTTCCTGAGCTTTTTTTTTACCTTACTCAGCTCATATAGAGGAGTTGGAAAAACAATATGTAATATGGCTTATAGAAATAGTTCTTGAGAGAGACAACTGAACAATTATTCGTATTGTATTGTGAAATGAATTGTGTTTTATGCATTGAACTTGAACTACTCTTGTGTTAGAAAGCTGTGACCAAGAAAATGAGCATGTAACAAATGAAATAGCTCTCTCGACCCAACAAGTAGTCTTTTACTCTTTTATCCTTTGACTTCGGCGTTGACTCAATCGGATCCATTACTACTCGACACCATAACCTGATCCGATTTTAAATTCTTGATAGACTTTGGTTTTAATGGGCCTAATTTTATCTTAAATCCGGTCCACTAACATTTTACAACATCATTTTATAAGAGCTTTTTTACCCTAATTACCATTTATTTAACAAAATCCATCACTCTTTGTTCTTTAAGTCAATGAATGGTGTTCAATTTCTTTGTCACCGACGACTCAGCAACCCAAGCCAACTCATTCATACAAATTCAAAGTCAACTTCTTTTTCTTTCCCTTTTGTGGAACGAAATTTATAAATTTCTAAACATGACCGTTTTTTATGTATTTCATATTCCTAAAAAATTTATAAATAAATCCAAATGCATTTATTTTATATTTTAATGGTATAAATTGAAATAATTTTTAGTTATAAAATATATATAATAATACCCAAAATCACCATATTATCTTTATTATGCATATTTCGTACTTTTTTATTGGTATCGGTGTTCAGACAAAGTATATATAAGCAGTGGAACTTCGAACATTTTTGAATTCTAGTTAATAGTTAGACTATCATTATTATTGTTTAGTTATTATATATATCTTTTTGATACAATAAAATTTAGCTCATTTTCTGCAAGTAATTTATTTAGATTTAAAAATAAATTTTGGTTTTTAAAAATAGAATAATATAACCTAAAAAGGCATTGAATCAATATATTTGTGACAGACAAAGAAAATATATGATATATATGTAATCAATTAGTCAGCATATATTGTGATATTGACCTATTCTTTCTTTATGTCTTAAAAATCATAATATTTTAGAAATGAAAGAAAATCTACTATGTATAACAATCAAAATATATTGGAAAAAAATCATAATAGCTTACTCTTAATAGAAATAATGACAACTGTTGAATTGAAGAAATCTTAACTAATATGTCAAAGAAGACCTGTATAAAATGGAGCCATACTCGAAGACTTAAGAACAACAACAAGAGACAAATCATACAAACACAAGAAACTTAGAGAAAGACATCTCTCTCTCTCTATCTCTCTCTCTCTCTCTCTCCGATCCTCAAACACCCTCTTGTCTCTATGGAGACGCCGCAACCCACAGAAGCAGTTGCTGAATCCTTCCCGGAGCCACAGTTGGATTTGACCAACCTCGAAGGTGATGATGACATCAACACCAAAGCCAACGGTGATGATGAAAGCAACACCAAAGCCAACGGTGATGATGACAACAACACCAAAGCCAACGGATCAACCGATCCGGAGGACCAGCCTTTCGAGAGTGAACCCTTGGAGAAGATGTTGAACTACGTGTTCAAAGACAAGAACTTGTTGAAGAAAGCGTTCACAGACTCTACTTACGTTGAGAAAAAGTACAATTCGTACGATCTCCTAGAGCTTTTAGGAGATGCTGTCCTAAATCTGGTCGTAATCTATGAGTTTGTTAAACTCTACCCTAAAGAATCATCTGGTCCGTTGACCAAGCTCCGAGCCGTCAACGTTGACACAGACAAATTGGCTCGCGTCGCTGTCAAACACGAAATCTATCGTTTCCTCCGTCACAAGAAACCCACGCTTAAGGAGGAAGTAAGTTATTTTCTTTAAACCCTAATCATTTATCTTTCTTTAATATCCCTATAGTAATTAACAGTGTTTCATCTTCTACACTTCCATTTATTCTTGTCGTTCATTTCTTATTGCAATTTGGTTGATGAAATGATTAAAACCCAAAAATATGAATGTTTTGGTTATTTCATTTGTGTGTAACGTATATGTGAGTTATAATATTGAATGAGATGTACATCAAACTAATACATATATAGCAGATACAGGAATTTGTGGAAGCAATAAAAGAGCATCCAATACATTCGCATGGTCTTTTGCACGTCCCTAAGTCTCTAGCAAACATAGTAGAGTCGACCACTGGAGCTATCTTCATGGACTGTGAGTCCATCAAAACCGTCTGGGAGGTAACTTAACTATACACATACATTATTATGATATATATCTAGCTACTAGATTTAGGTTATTGATTAATAGATCCATGTGTGGTGTTGAAACTAAATATATGTATATAGGTGATGAAACCAATTATGGAACCAATAATACCTTTGGACAAATTGGAGCAGCATCCAATGACAGAACTCAATGAGTTGTGTCAGAAGAGGAAACTGAAACTGAGTTCCGTAGACACCTGGGAAGAAGATAAGACTTACAAGTTCATGATTGAGGATAAGGTTGTTGGGTGTGGAGCACATCTTAACAAGAAGGAAACTGCTCGTTATCGTGCTGCACAAAATGCTGTCGAGAATTTCTCTAAGGTTTTCGGAGACCTTTAGGGATCATATCTATCTTTTGTATCAGTTTTAAATTTCTCTAATATTGTCTTTGTATTCGAATCCATTTGAATAAAGTAATCTTTTCATTTTTCTTATGAATGTGATTTGTGTAAGAACTAGAACCTTGAAAGTACTACAGAGATATAGAAATTTCTTCAAACTTGGTTTTTATTAGCAAATCTTCAAACAACTCTTTTACAAGCTTGTTTGATCAGCTTTACCCAACATCACCCACTGTGATTTGGCCCTGATCGATTCCTAATCTACCCAACTTACAAGCACATCAACAGCTATGCACACTCTTTTGTTCACTCACCAAAAGAACCCAAATCAAGCCTTAGCTCGAATCTCAGACTTGAACTCAAATAACTCTCACACTTTTTTTACTCTACAAAAGTGGTAACCCTAATAAGAAGAAAGCTCTCTTCTTATATAGGCAACAAACCAGCTCGCAGCTCCTCTCTTTATCCAGCGGACACTGCGCAGCTTCTTGTCATGATATTGGCTTCGCTAGCTCCCCAGTAGCCAACAACAACTACCTTTTCCAACTGACACCTTTCCATGCTTTCCTGCACTGGCTGTCACTTCAACACTTTGACTTTAATACCACCACTGGGCGCCGAACCTGCTCCTCTTCATTATGATAAAAGTGTTGTGCTGTCACCCACTGCCACGCTGGCATAATGCTTCTTCAGATTCTTCTGAACGTCATTCAGGATCTGCTATGTTGGACCTTCAGACACTCTGTTTCTTCAATTTGAATGAACCTAGCAATTGTCGAAATTTAATGGTATTATAAGCACACAAAACTATATTGTTTTTATTAAGACTCTAAGACGAAATCAGTCTGAAAAACTATAACGGTATATATATAAGAGTTGTTGTAATCAAATGATAACTTTTGAGAACATGTAAAAAGGAATTTTGGGTCACTAGGACAAGATTTTTTTTTTTATATTCTCATTTTAAGAGTTGATTTTATCCCTGTTACTTGTTTTCTAGCTACATGAACATATCTCTTAGTTAACTTTCAATTTGGAGTTTTAATTATACGGACTTGTATATAATTTAGCAGTCAGAAAATACAAAACATTTTCTGGTTTATGTTATAAGTTTTTACTAAAATATATTATCTTACGTTCTACAGTATATGAATACCAAATGATCAAAATTTTGGAGGTTTCATTTACACATAGCAACAAGGTACGAGGTACCCCCCAATATTTGAAGATACTCTTTTACTAGTTTTCATAAATACTTCATCTTCATTGTTTATAACCTAATTAACTTACCATATATTTTTGTTTGGTTGCCTAACTACTCTTTACTCTCTTATATTTACAGCGTAAGTTTTGGAGTTTAGGATATACTCAATTTTGTTCACTTATTTCCTTACGTGTTTGTGTGTTTGTGTGTAGGATTTACAAAAACACACATATAGGTTTATTGGCTGTATGTAACTATATATAGGTTTTGTATTGTAAGTATGTAACTACGTATATATAAGCAAGAAGCCAAACTGAAATTGTTTCTCCTCTTGCTCTTCTACATTCAGAACTTAAAGCTCTTCTCTAGGTCATATGTTGCATCATGCTATAAATGTAATACAATTTTGAGCATTTGAGACCGACTAGTCAAAGTTATTAAAAGATGAATCCGTTTAGGAGTCTTCTCCTCCCTCTTTTTTCAAAGATCTTGCCTAAGTTATGTATGGAGCTCGATTAACGGTTTATAAAATTCGGATTGCCGTGGTCTTTTTAGAGTCTTGGTTCTGTTGTGTGTTAATTTCTTGAGTTGCTGCCTCTCTATGGAGTTGATTTAGTGTTGGATAGTCTATGGTTTGTGGTCTTAGCAGTCTCAGAGTTCCTCGAAATGCATGAGTTTCTGCAGCTTGAACTAGAGAAGGCTGGAGAATAGCTTGTCCACCATTCAACTACCAAGTGCTTCATACGTAGATCATTCTTATATATTTGGTATTTTGATGATACGTCATATGGAGGTTCTCAGACCAAGAGATACTCTCAAAAGTTGGCCTGATTTGATATAGTTCTAATGTGGATATAGAAATCTAGATGGTCTAGGCTTGCTTCTTGGGGAATGCAAATATCAACTGTTTGTTTTCTTTGTGCTGGTTCAGTGAAGACAACGGACCAATAGTTTTTGCATGGGTCAGCGTTTATGAGTTGGGTTAAAGTTAAGAACTCTACTTCGCCTCCCTTGGTTTGTTGCTAGTTCATGCTCTGATCTACAGTATCTGGCGACAAAGGAACAAACTCATTCACAATCAAATTACAATTCCAGTGTTCACCATGTTCAGGGGCGTTGACATTTGACCAGCTGATCATCAACTAGTACTAGTACTCCATATCAGCTATATATGAACAAGTTAGAGAAGTTCAGATATCTTATGACTCTCTGGCTCATCTAATGGATCTATATCTTTCTTTTCTTGAGAATGTGTAATTAATCAAATGTTTCCTTGTTTTTTCTGTGGCAAGGTTCATATGATCATATCTCTAGGTCTTATATTTCAGTGTAACTTTCGTCAATAATATTTACTTTCCTAGAAAAAAACAAAAAGGGGGGTTTCATTGTCACAAAGACTCACTCAACAACCCAAGCCCATTAATCTTATAAAACTATATAATCATAAAAATTTAAATTAATATATAGTTTACATAGAAACTTGTAAACATTTTTTATAACATAAACCATAATAATTTATCTGGAACATCTTATATTATGACACGAATGTAGTATATTATACTATTTATGAGATCAAACTTGGCAATTTATTCTCTCTACTTAATTAATAAGCTTCATTGCAAATATAAAATTGGATTTTAAAAATTAATGTTGGCTAAAAACGGTATTTAATCATTATTAATTTCATACAAAGAAAATATATGATATATATATATATATATATATATATATGTAATCAATTTATCAAAATCTGTTGTGATAATGGCATATATTAAAGTCTAAACAATCATAATAATAACTTTTTTAATTAATGAGAATCTACTATATTTAATAATTAAAATAAATTGCAACTAGAGACGTGTATATAAAATAATATAGCAAAGAAGACGTGTATATAAAATAATATCATAACCAGAGACTAAGAAGAGAACAAGAGACAAAACGCAAACCAAACTTGGAAAGAGACATATCCTTCTCCTTCCTTATCTCTTGTCCCTATGGCATCATCGCAAATCTCAAACGCCGACGCTGAATCATTACTGCCACACGAGTTGACTTTGATCAGCTTAGAAGATAAAGACAAAACCAACGGATCAGGATCAGGATCAGGACCCCTAATTACCTCAACCGATCCGGACCAGCCTTTGGAGATGGTGGAGAAGATCTTAAATTACGAGTTCAAAGACAAGTCTTTGTTGTTAGAAGCTTTCACCGACACTAGTTACGGCGAAGATTTTTCGAATGAACGCCTTGAATTTTTCGGAGATACAATCTTAGATATGGTTATAACGATTGATATTTTTTATTCTTACCCTAAAGAGTCACCTGGTTCGATGACCAATCTCCGAGCCGTCAACGTTGACACCGAGAAATTGGCTCGAGTCGCCGTAAAACACAATCTTTATCGCTTCCTCCGTCATAAGAAACCCTTCCTTGATAACCAAGTAAGTTCCTTTTTTCCTTAAAACCCTAGTCATATAATCATCTTCAAAAGCCTTAATTAGTAAAATCTTCTAAATTTACCATGTATTATCTTCGTTCATTTTTAGTCATAATTTGTTTAATAGAAGCGGTCCAAGCTCACATCATTCTAATTAATTTCTAGTTTGATGTTGACAAAAAAAAAATTCTAATTAATGGTGAAGTCAAGACAAATAGTCTTATATATGTATTTGTGTTTCTTCTACTTCTTTTAGTTATTATATATATAGTTTACAGTTTGTTCTTATTGGCTATGTGTTGTTATCAATTTTGATCTACGCAGATACAAGAATTTGTGGAAGCGATAGAGAAAAATCCAACATTACACTCACGTGGCCTTGTGAAAGTTCCTAAATCTCTAGCAAACATTGTAGAATCTACCATAGGAGCTCTTTTCATGGACTGTAAATCTATTGAAACCGTCTGGAAGGTAACATATATATACACACATTATGTGGTAGTTAATAAGATAACTAGCTAGCTACTAGAATTAGGTTAACCAATTAAATATTCGAATTAGGTAACCATATATACACATCTTTGGAATTGAAACTAATTAAAAATCAATATATAGGTGATAAAACCATTGCTGGAACCGATAATACCTTTGGACAAGTTGGAGACCCATCCAGTGACAGAACTCTATGAGATGTGTCAGAAGAGGAACTTGAAACTGAAGGCCAAAGATACTTGGAAAGAAAATAAAGCGTATAGTTTCTTTGTTAAGGATAAATTGGTTGGGCGTGGAGAACACCTTATCAAAAAAGAAACTGCTCGTAACTGCGCTGCCAAAGATGCTATCGCCAAATTTTCAACCTTTTTTGGAGACCTTTAAGCTAGTTATACAAATATGTTATCACTCATTCTAAGGTAGCCAAGATTGATTTTGGTTTTTATCAAAATGAACTTAAAAAACTAATAAGGTTCAAAAGTAAATAAAGCGGGGATATCAACAAAACGGTCTCAAGAGATAGATTAATAAGCGAGTTTAGGGTTATAGATGATTGATTCATGTGTACTAATCAAATTTAAGATGTTCTACAAATAGAAATCGTATTCGTTTAGTCTTAACTATTCTAAACTAGTTCGATTATATGGTACTAATCATACGATTGGTTAAGAAGGACTCACATCCATAATCACAAGACTAAAATGCATTAATTTCAAACCTACCTAACCACCTAATTAACATCCTAATCATCAATTCCCATTGAAAAGCAATGCTACGAATTTTTCAGATTTCCGAGTGGCAACACTACTTATGATTCAAACTCATTTGATCAAGAGTAATCTACCACCATAAATAAATTAAGGATGAGGCTGTTCACTTTTTCTAGGATCTGCTCACGCAAAGGCCGGTATATCTCTTGCAAATAATGCAAAAGAATTATTGCCATTTAGATGCTCTGTTCATACAAAACATACAAAAAATCAAATAGACTGCCAAAATATTTGAAACCGAAGCAAAAACTAAAAACATACAAAAATTATGATTTCTTCATAAAGAATATACCAAAATATTGAAGCAAAAGGAAACTAATTGTGATTTATAGGTGTTGAACTTTTTTTCTTATGAATTCATCATAATAAACTAAATTAATAAATTACTACATAATTATTATTTTGAATTTTGCATTCATAAACCGAACACAATGTACAACTTTACTTAAGAAGTACGCATACCACAAATATGAAAGTACGTTATTAAGGGAACATAAAAGCAAAGCATCATCAGGCGACAAGCTAGTGAACTGAACACATTAAATTATAGGGATGTATCTTATCATCAAGGAGGATTAATACCTTCATGCGTGCACAAGTGATGGAACTACAATGAGAGGAAACTTGCGGCAAACATCGACACCAGACGCTTCAGCTAGATCGTGCTTATGATCATCTCCCCCTGGTCCGACCATAACTTTCCAGTTGAACCGTTTCACGAGGTTAGCTAGTGTTAATTTGGACAAGACCATAGCAAAACCCATTCCAGGACAAACTCTTCTCCCTGCTCCAAATGGAATGAACTTTGGATCGCTACCGATAAAATCAATATTCGAACCAAAATGCCTCTCCGGTTTATATTCTTCTGCATCATGTCCCCATATAGCTAGGTTTCGTTGAATTGACCAAACATTGACTACTACCTATGTTCCAAGTCAAGTATGTTGCTACATTACATATATATATATTAATTAAAACTTGTTGGATTTAAAGTATATTTACCTGTGTCCCTGCAGCAATATCATATCCATTTAATTGGATATCTTCAGTAGATATTCTTGAGAGTAATAGACCAGAGGGATGCAACCGTAGTCCCTCCTTGATCACACAGTGTAAATAGTCCATTTTCTCAACTTCTTTCTCTGTTACATATGAATTATGAGCCGAAACTGAGCTAATCTCATCTCGAAGTTTTTTCATACACTCTGGATGCCTCATAAGTTCTGTCATTGTCCATTCTAGTAGTGTTGCAGTTGTTGATGCTCCCGCGAAAAACATATCCTAAAAGACCAAAGGTACCAGAATTAGGACATCGTCTAAATTTTAACGAGGTTTTGTAACCTATGTCATAACTCATAACTCATAACTTTAATCCAAATCAAATCTAGCTTTCAATAGAAACTAACTAATTTATACACTTTGGTAGAAAAAAATATGTAATTCTATATGAAAATGTTTGCTTTACCAAAACTTAACTTATTTAAAACGAAAGAAATGGCTTTGTGTGTTACCTTGAGGATGAGTATTATGTCGCCTCTCTCAAGATCAAACCGTTTGGTTTGATCTTTTTGAATCGATAGCAACATATCAACAAAATCTGATGGCTCTTGGTGGTTGGCATGAACATGTTCTTGCACAATGCTGTCTAAAAAACCATTTAACTTGTTGTTTACGTCTTTCATTTTATCTTCTACACCGCTGATCTTATCTATCCATGCCAAACTGGGGAAATAATCTCCGAAAAAAAATTTGCCATAGAACTCATTGAATGTCACTAGTAAGTTCTTGATATCAGTTCCACCTTCCTCACCGTTGTATTTTCTTCCAAAGGTGATTCTGCATATGATATCGCTGGTAAGAGTCAAAAGCAGTTTCCTTAGATATACTGGTGACGAAGATGAACATGCCTCTTCTAGCTTCTTTGTCAATACTTTTATCTCTTCTTCTCTTAGCTTCTCAAAGGAACGAACCATTTTGTTGTTTAGAAGATGTGCCATGCATAGACTCTGTAAAGATAAAACTAGATGTGTAAGAGCATCTTCGAAAATGGAGAAACTCTTTTGAATATCTAATCAATAAAATATCAATATTTTTAGGGTGTGTTGGCAAACTATTACGTTTTTAAAACATAATTATAAAGATAGTATATTTACTATTCACAATTAGCAAAATAGTACAATTTTACTATTTCAGATATCTGTACAAACAGACAACTGTACAGTAACATATTATTATACATCAAATATTTGCACAAAGAGAAACAACTACATATAAACATATTTACACATAAACAAATATACATATATAGACCAGAATATATATGTACACATACAATTATACGTATATATAGACCGCTGTACGGATGATTTTCCGTACATCGACACACAACTGTACATAAGGTTAACTGGACGTATCAAAATTTGTTTGAAAAATATATGAAATTATTTTTTAAAAAATGCATATCAAATTATAGAGAAAAAAATACAGATTTTTGTTTAACTGAAATTTTATAGAAAACAAATATATTTTGATGAATACTTTTAGACTTATAGTTATTAGATTTAAGGAGTTTTTTAATAGTGTCTAAATAGTTTCCAAATAGTAAAAATGTATTAGTTTGCTAATAATAAATAGTAAATGTACTACTTCTACAATTATGTTTCAAAAATGTACTAAAACCCCAATTAATCCATATTTTTAATATTACTTATGTTTTTAATTTTTTATTTTCTAAAACCAAGTTGATTGTTAGAAACATGACATGTGTCATTGTAGACTCTCTCTCTCTCTCTCTCTCTCTCTCTCTCTCTCTCTCTCTCTCTCTCTCTCTCTCTCTCTCATGCGGACCGAGGTCAGGACCCCTCTACTATGCTAA
>NW_006238917.1:9987950-10067852 GCF_000375325.1 Capsella rubella | reverse complement strand
CAAAATACCATCTGCTTTATTTCAAATATAAAATTTGTATTAAAATTTTCAAATGACATTTATTTTAAAAAAAAAGAATAATGATAATAATTAAATATAAATTATTTTGCACATGGATGGAGTAGCTAGTAATTGGCAAAAATAAATCAAAGCTCATATTAACTTATCACAAAAATCTAATGAGAAATAACACCAAATATTACTAAAATAAGTATTATAGATAATTATAGCACATACTCCACAAATTTCTAAAATTAACATTATTGACACAATTACAATATTTTAAATTACTTTTTAGAAAAAAATTTCTAAGGTTTGAGACACTTTGAGTTGACTATTTTATATTTGAGAGTATCGTTTTTAAAGGTAGGATTTAGTGTTTAGAATTTAGAATTTAATTTTGTAATATTAATTATGAAATATGGTGTGCTAAATTTGGAATGCTATATTAATATGGATGGCATGCTGGTATAGTACGATTAGATTTCTGTGATGAATAATTCATTTTCAAAATTGGAGACCGATCAAATAAAATCATAACATGTATATACTCTGAATTGAAAGGAAAGAAGAGGACCTTCATATGCTTCCAATCTTCTCCGTATGAGGCAAAGAGTATATTACGCCCACCTTCCATATATATGTTAGTAGATTTGGATTTATGGCGATTTGCAAAGTTGTTGAGGTTGTGTGTTTTCACGATGTCATTAGTAACTTGTGGACAAGAGACCACGAGAAGAGGGACACTGCCGAAATGAATAAGCATGAGTGGTCCATACTTGAGGCTTAGAGAATGGAAAGATCGGTGGATGTTTGGACCGAGCTGGTGGAGGTTTCCTATCACCGGAAGCCACCACTTTGGAGACGGTGGTAACTTACGTTTTGTGGTGGTAATGATTCGTTTAAGGAAGAGAAAGGACAAGAAGGTGGCTAAGCACAAAGAGACTAATGTCATCATTTCCATGTTATGATGTTTGGTTTGTGTGATTAGAGCATCTCTCTGGTTAGCTACTTTAAATGTGTGTTTTGTAAGGGACATGGATCGGTGGATCAATGTGTCTCTTATCAACATCAATCAGTCAATTCTCATTTATTTATTTCATGACTTTGATATTTCTGTATTTTCTCTATCTTTAGTGTTGTGTCGACAATGTCCCACTGTGAAATGTGTGGATGTTTTGATCATACCCCTCTCTTTTTTTTTTTTGGATTTTATAAAGTCAATAATGTGGTAATAGTGCACGTCGTCGTCTAACCGCCCACACAATTATTTTTTAAAGAAATTTATAAAATTTTAAGGGTTCTAAATTTTTGATAATTTTTTGTAGGTTTCTAAATTTATGAAATTTACAAATAATATCCTTAAAAATTAATTGAGACACAAGGGTTCAAAAATATTATGGATTATTTGTGTTAATCAAAATAAATACAATGGCAAAAAAAAAAAATAACAACTTGTTCAACAATATTACTTTATTGTGGTTGGTCGTTTCAATGTTTTTTCTCCAAAATGTGATAATTCGTTATAAGTCTTAGCTTGTGTACTAGCGAAATTTCAGGTAGCTTGAGATGTGAAGTTTTGGGTAGCTTGAGATATACAAAGAGCAAAATGTATGTATTTTTTAGAACAAAGAGCAAAGTATAGAATAATTATTCTAATTACCGTAGAATAGAAATAATTTCTAAATTTCGTAGAACATGTAGAGTGTATAGAATACATTATCTGAATTTTGTAAAACATTTACAATGTATAAAATACACTTTTTAAGTTCAGAAGGTGTATTCAAAATTTCGTAAATTATATTTTATCCATCCTAAACGGGCAACATGAATAACATATTTTTGACGTTACAAGGATCCTCATGTCTTCTTCATCGTTTTCCTTAGAACTAAGATTTTTCTATATAAATTTTAGTTTTATAAATTACGCATGCCTAAACCAAACACAAATAAGTTTTGTTAAGATGTCCGCAGACAAGAAATATTAAAGTAGTTTATAAAGGAACATAAAAGCAAAGCTCACACTCATCATCATGCGACAAAGCTAGTAAACTGGTCACGTTAATTATTAGAATGTACCCAAATCATCAAGGTGTAATCAACACCTTCATGCATGCACAAGTGACGGGAATACAATGAGAGGAAACTTGCGGCAAACATCAATACCAGGTGCTTCAGCTAGATCAGGCTTATCATCATCCACCCCTGGTCCGACCATGACTCTCCAGTTGAACTGTTTCACAAGGTTGGCTAGTGTTAATTTAGACAAGACCATAGCAAAACCGATTCCAGGGCAACGTCTTCTTCCCCCTCCAAATGGAATGAACTTTGGATCGCTACCGATAAAATCAATATTCGAACCAAAATGCCTCTCCGGTTTATATTCTTCTGCATCATGTCCCCATATATCAGGGTTTCGTTGGATTGACCAAGCATTGATTATTACCTGTGTTCCAAGTCAAGTATATTACTACATAAACTTCTATGTCAAGTCTTGTTGGATTCAAAATACAGTATATATAGTTACCTGTGTTCCTGCAGCAATATCATATCCCTTTAATTGGATATCTTCAGTAAATATTCTTGAGAGTAATGGACCAGAGGGATGCAACCGTAGCCCCTCCTTAATCACACAATGTAAACAATCCATTTTCTCAACTTCTTTCTCTGTTACATATGAATTATGCGCTGAAACTGAACTAATCTCATCTCGAAGTTTTTTCATACACTCTAGATGCCTCATAAGTTCTGTCATTGTCCATTCTAGTAGTGTGACTGTTGTTGCTGTTCCCGCAAAAAAACATATCCTGAAAACACCAAAGGTGCAAATTCATTTTTCTTGAAAATATATAATTCAAAATGAAAAGATCAGTGTCTTGTGTGTCACCTTGAGGATGAGTATTATGTCACCTCTATCGAGCTCAAATCGTTTGGTTTGATCTTTTTGAATTGATAGCAATATATCAACAAAATCTGATGGCTCTTCGTGATCGGCGGCATCTACATGTTCTTGGACGATGCTATCTAAAAACCCATTTAACTTGTTGTTTACGTCTTTCATTTCATCTTCTATACCGCTGATTCTATCTATCCATGCCAAACTAGGAAAAAAATCTCCTACAAAAAATTTGCCAAAGAACTCAGAGGATGCCATTTCTAAGTTCTTGTATATAGTTCCACCTTCCTCGCTGTTGTATTTTCTTCCTAAGGTGATTCTGCATATGATATCGCTGGTAAGAGTCAAAAGCAGTTTCCTTAGATATACTGGTGAAGAAGATGAACATGCTTCTTCTAGCTTCTTTGTCAATACTTTTATCTCTTCTTCTCTTAGCTTCTCAAAGGACCGAACCATTTTGTTGTTTAGAAGATGCACCATGCACAGACTCTATTTAGTTCCAAAAAAAAAAAGACAGTTATATATATATATTTTGCAAAAATAAATCAAAGCTCATATTATCACAAAATCTAATAGTATATATAAACTATATAATACGATTGAGAGGCTAGTCTAATTTTAATTTTTTATGATAATGCCTATCATATAAAATCATAACATATATAATATGAATTAAAAGGAAAATATATAAATAGATTAAGGGACCTTCAAATTCTTCCAATCTTCTCCGTATGAGGCAAATAGTATATCACGCCCACCATTCAAATATATGTCAACAGGTTTTAATTTAAGTCGGTTTGCAAAGTTAGGGTTGTATGTTTTCACGATGTCATTAGTAACTTGTGGACAAGAGATCACGAGAAGAGGGACATTGCCGAAATGAATGAGCATGAGTGGTCCATATGAATAAAGACTGAATTGATTCATTTACATAGATGTGTTACAATATATATAGAGTTTAACCATAGGGTTAATGACTAAGTAATTACAATTATAACCTTAATACAACACTCTTCTTTACACACCCTCTCAAGATGGAGGCAAAGACTTGACTCCAATCTTGTTATTAAGCTGTCGAAATCGAATATGATGCAGAGGCTTCGTGAGGGCATCCGCGAGCTGATCATGTGTCGAGATATGAGCCACACGAAGAGCACCAGACTGTATATGTCCCCTGACAAAGTGATAATCAATGGCTATATGTTTCATCCGTGAATGGAAGACCGGATTCGCGCATAAGTAGGTCGCACCCATATTATCACAATATATGACAGGAGGAGTAGGCAAAACAATACCCAATTCAGTCAATAAGGAACAGATCCATTGAAGTTCAGAAGCCGCATTCGCAAGGGCTCGATATTCTGCTTCCGTTGAAGAGCGAGCAACACTCCTCTGTTTCTTGGAGGACCACGAAACAGGACTACCCCCAAAGTAAACAATATATGCATTCGTTGAGACACGATCACCAACATCACCACCCCAATCCGCATCAGAAAAGGCATGGACAGTGAGAGGAGAATCAGACCGTATGAATATCCCATGCGTTCGTGTGCCGGCTAGGTATCGAAGCACACGTTTAGCGGCCTGCCAATGTATGTGTGTGGGCTGATGCATATATTGGGACAAACGATTGACAGCAAAGGCGATGTCCGGTCTGGTAAACGACAAATATTGAAGACTCCCAATAACCATACGATATTGTTTTGGGTCGGACAACGGTGTTCCAGAATGCAAAGTGAGCTTGGGGAGCTCGGTCATTGGTGTAGGAACAGGATTTGCGTCTTGCATGTTGGAGCGAGCCAATAAATCCGTAATGTACTTCCGCTGCATTAAATGTAAACCATGACGAGTGCGTGTTGCTTCAATGCCTAAGAAGTAACTCAACGGGCCAAGATCCTTCAAGGAGAACCGAGCAGCAAGAGACGTATTGAAGGATTTCACTAGAGACGGCACTCCCGCAATGATAATATCGTCAACATACACAAGGACATAGAGGCAGGCAGTACCTTGTATGTATGTGAAAAGCGAAGTGTCAGCCAATGAGTTGGTGAAGCCCATTTGCAGGAGAAACGTTTTCAACTCCTGATACCACGCACGGGGAGCTTGCTTTAAGCCATACAAAGCTTTGTTGAGACGACAAACATGATTGGGACGATCACGATCCACAAAGCCCGGCGGTTGTGTAACATAGACCTCTTCTTGTAGTGTGCCTTGTAAAAAAGCATTGTTGATGTCTACTTGGTGAATACTCCAATTTCTTTTGACATCAACTTCAAGAACAATGCGTACAGTAGTGGATTTAATAACCGGGCTAAATGTCTCTGAATAATCCAGACCATACTGTTGATTAAATCCCCGCGCAACCAACCGTGCCTTATACCTATCAATTGAACCGTCAGATTTATATTTGAGGGTAAAAATCCACTTACATGTAATAACATTTTTCGTGGTTGTTGGTGGAACAATGTCCCATGTGTTTTCCCTCATCTGAGCATCAATCTCTTCGCACATCGCACGTCGCCAATTCGGATCTTTGAGGGCCTGAGTCACAGTCGTCGGAATCGTTGGGGTTTTAGAGACCATAAGATTCATTTTTTGTTTAGGTTTGGTGATTTGGTTCTTGGATCGAGTTTGCATTGGGTGAATATTTTGTGGAAGGAGTGGAGGAGGGTTCGAATTTTCTGTGGAAGTCGTGTTTTGTGAGTTAGAGGAAGACGATGATGTCGATGGCGACGAAGATGAGGAGGAATGAGGTATCGTGTTTTGACTTGTGTTTGGACTTGGGCTTGTGTGTGGGCTAGTGTTTGGGCTTGTGTTTTGGCTAGTGTTTGGGCTTGTGTTTTGGCTAGTGTTTGGGCTTGGGGTTAATGGACTTGTGTTCAAGAAGTCCATTTGTTGACGAGTTGGAGCTGAGCTCGCAGATGGAGACGACGATGACTGTGACTGATCGGAGAGAGATGGAGAAGACACGACAGGCGATGAGGAAGAATTCGGTGGTTGCACTGACGGAGCTGGAGACAATATAGGCGAGGCCGGTGGTGAAGGAGCAGCAGACGGGGGAGACAAAGAATGAGCGAGTGGCGACGGAAGCGGAATGACCGACGAACCGTGACGCGACGACGGCGGCGTTTTAATAGAAGTCGGAGACTTGACCGGAACTTGAAACGGGAAACTGTTCTCGACAAACTGCACATGTCGAGAGGTATAAACACGGCCCGTTTGAACTTCTAAACAGAGATACGCACTTTGCGTTAGTGAATACCCGACAAAGACACACTCCATAGACCTTGGTTCTAACTTGTTTCTCCGGTACGGACGAAGCCATGGATAGCATTTGCACCCAAACACTCGAAGCTTCAAGTAGTTAGGAGTCTGTTTAAACAACTTCACATAAGGCGAGACGCGAGCTAATACTTCCGACGGCATACGATTGATTAAGTACACCGCGGTAGCAAAAGCATATGGCCAGTAGGTTGTCGGAACAGATGCATGACTGAGGAGAGTTAGACCCGTCTCAACAATATGACGATGCTTCCTTTCCGAAATACCATTAAGCTCCGGTGTGTGTGGCGGTGTTGTAAAATGAGAAATACCATGAGCCGCCAAAAAAGACTGGAGTGCGATAAACTCACCCCCATTGTCTGAGTACAAGGTACGAATAGTCGTTTGAAAATGATTCTCCACCAATGCCTTGAATGCCACAAAGACCTCTTTAACTTGTGATTTTTGCCTCAAAGGATACATCCAAGTATATCGCGTAAAATGAGCAACGATAACAAGGTAATATTTGTAATGATCAAGAGAGATGATTGGGGATGTCCAAACATCTGTGTAAAGATATTCAAGTGGCATGGAAGAGGTAATTGTGTTTGAATAAAAAGGCAATTTGTGACTTTTATTGAGTAAACACTCGGAACACGACAAAGTGTTTGGTGAAGAATTTGAAAGTGGTAAAGAAAAACGGGAAACAATGTCTTTGAGAGTAGATAAAGTCGGATGGCCAAGTCTGAAATGCCAAGAAGAAAATTCGGTTTTCGGTGACGGAGAAGCCGAGAATGCAGTTGCAAATTTGCGATCAACCGGCCACTCATAGAGCTCATTCTTAGTCCTGCCTTGGAGTAATCGGTCCCCCGTGCTGAGATCCTTCACCTGAAAATGAGCGGGAAAGAATTCCACAGACACTCGATTAGCATTGCAAAGTCGATACACCGAAATCAAATTCTTGCAAACATTCGGATCATATAAAATATCTTTTAGTTTAAGAGCGCGAGATGGTGTAGGAAGTAAACCAGAACCGGTGTGTGTGATTTTTAAACCTGAACCATCCGCAATAGTCACTTCTTCTCCTCCATTGTATGGTTGATGAGTGGACAAGTTTGCAAGATCTGATGTCAAATGATGCGTTGCTCCGGTGTCGAATACCCAAGGTGCAGCATTGTATTGGGGAAGCATAGCCATATTCGCCCGAGGCTGCCATGGTGGCATGGAAGAGGAATAACCACCCCCTTGATTCGTGTAGCCACCCCCTTGAGGCATGTATCCTCTACCATGCGCTTGAAGCTGAGAGCACCACCGAGCATTGTGGCCGTGAACGCCACAAATCTGACAACGTCCCTGGTAACCTCTGCCTTGAGAAACACGAGAATCAGAACGCGGCTGGGAATGCTGTTGTTGTTGCGGCCAGGACTGAGTTCCACGACCCTTGTTTTGGTTACGATTGTTGTTACCATTGTGCTTGTGTGTCACAATATTAGCAGAGGCAGGAACAGTGGACGAAGTCGCAGCCAACAACGTTTGGAGTTTCAACTCATGGTTGATCAACTTTTCGTGAATCTCTGTTAAGGTGGGTGGTTTCTCACGTCCCTCAACTTGATCTTGCACTTTCTTGTAGTCCTCAGGAAGACCTCCAAAGATATAGTCAATTTGATCTTCATGTTGAATAGGACTCTCCAGCAAATCAAGCTGAGCAAAACGTGTAGTCAGACCTTGGAAGTACTCATCGATTGATTTTGTCCCTTTCTTCCAATGTTTGAGTTGATCTCGCAGTTGGTTGATGTGCCCACGACTCGGATTCGCGTAGGTGGCATTGAGTGTGGTCCAAATCTCTGCTGTCGTTGAGGCCTTGGACAACAGTGGTTGCACCGAGAGTGAAATGGTGCCAAGGAGATTAGAGAGGAGAAGCTGATCTTGGCGAAGCCAAAGCTTGTAGTCGGGATTCGGAGAGATATTCCCTTCTGTGGTAACGGTCTCTGCTGGCGCTATGACGGTGCCGTCGAGATAACCAGCAAGGTCGTAGCCTTTACACAAAGCATACACTTGACGTTTCCAGATCAAGAAGTTTGTGGCGGTGAGCTTGGTCACGTTAGACATATTGATGTTGAGAAGCGAGGCTGCATCAGTGTGTGCAACGACCTCGGATGCGGAAGACATGGCCGAAAGGAGGAAACGTGAAAGACAAGAGAGAAGAGAAGAAGAAGAAGAAGAAGAAAAGAGGCGGCCGAAAAAAAAAAAAAAAATTTTAGATCTTTTAGGATCACTGCTCTGATACCATATGAATAAAGACTGAATTGATTCATTTACATAGATGTGTTACAATATATATAGAGTTTAACCATAGGGTTAATAACTAAGTAATTACAATTATAACCTTAATACAACACTCTTCTTTACAGTCCATACTTGAGGCTTAGAGAATGGAAAGAGCGGTGAGTGTTGGGACCGAGCTGGTGGAGGTTTCCGATCACCGGAAGCCACCACCTTGGAGACGGTGGTAAGTTACCTTTGGTGGTGATGATTCGTTGAAGGAAGAAAAGGGACAAGAAGGTGGCTAAGCACAAATAGACTAATATCATTATTTCCATGTTATGATGTTTGGTTTAGTACGTAGTTGTGTGATTTGATCGAGCATCTCTCTAATTAGCTTGTGTGTGTTTTTATAATCATTCAAGACATGGATATATGCATGCGATCAATATAATGTGACCGTTTCTTTAACCGACATTATATAATTAGTCAACACTCGTTTTTGGACTTTATGATTTTTGCAGACATAATCTGTAGTTTCTCTATCTTTACTCTTTAGTGTTGTCGAGTGTGAAATGTGTGGATGTTTTGAATGCATACAAGAGTCAATAATGTGGATACAGTGCATGTCGTCATCTAACTCTAACTTTCTTTAGTCCCTAAAATTGTTTATATTTTTTTTGTAAAGAAGGGTTCTATATTTATGATTTTTTACAAATAAGACACTAAAATTAGTTTACATCGATAATTCATTTCACGGAAAAATTAATATTTCTTTGAAGTCACTTACGACGGGGGTAAATTTGTTTTGACCAACAAATTTTGGGACAAAAGATTGTTTAATGATGGTAATTAACTCAAATGGCCAAATCTTTTTTGTAAGTTGAGAATTAAAAAGTTATGTGCAAAAGCTATAGTGATTTACATGTGAAAAAAAAATCATCTTTGAATAAAAGTAAGTAAACATTAAAATATTCATGGATCACGGAAAAAAATAGAGAAACAAATAATAAATCTCGTAGAATTAAATTAAAAAATTAAAACAATCTACCTTTTGATCAAACAATACAAAATTTATATAACAGCTAATATTTTTAAAAAAATTTATATATTTAGCAATTAATTTAATAAAGATATTTTTATTTGTGTTAATCAAAATAAATACAACGGCAAAAAAATATATATATATCTATATATATATATATATATACAAACCACAATATGTTCAATGTGATAAAGTCTTGTTTTGGGCTTTGAATATAAGAAAGGCCCAGATCATTCCAGAAACTTTATTTGACTAAAAAGCCCTTATTTATAAATAAAAAACATCACTCTGGCTTTTTCTTGAAGAAACAAAAGAGAAATCAGAAAGTTTATTTTTCCTTGTACCTTCAGATTTCGAATTCTCAGGAAAAAAATGGATTTCGAGCTTCGATCGGCGAAGGAGAAGCTTGAAAGAGAGCAGAGAGAGAGGAAGCAAAGGGCGAAGCTGAAGCTCGATCGAGAGAAGAAAGCTAAGGAAGCTGCGATTAGGCAACGCGAAGCTATTGAAGCTTCTCAGAGAGCTAGAAGGCTTGACGCCATTGAAGCCCAGATTAAGGTCTGTATCTATTAGTCTTACTTCGCTCTTGAGTTTTTTGATTTGGGATTTTGGGAATTTGAGTTTCTCCTACGTTTTTGGATTCCTTGTTAAAAAAAAGGTTGGGACTTTTGTAGATTTCTGTAATAGTCTCTCTGAAATTGGAAATTTTGATAATCTTAGGAGAGTGTGTTTCTTATTTACTTCACCTGATTCGTATTTGTTTAGCAAATTGGTGTTGTTCATTTGGGTAAATAAAGAATAGTTGGGTGGTTGTTTCAATGGTTCTTCTCCATTTGAGGATCTAATTTGTGAACATTCGTTATTATAAGTGTTAGTTTACTGCAGAGCTTTGTGTAGCTTGATGTGAAACTTCAGGTGGGCTCTCTCTGATCATTTGGTTTGTTTGTCTTGTGTTTTAGGCTGATCAACATATGCAAGAAAGTTTAATTTCTGGAGATGGGATAGTGTTTGAACGAGTCTTTCAAGCTGTTCCTTTTCAAGGAAATGGAGATAAGATTAAACTGCCACCATCTTGTTTTACGGAGTTGTCTGATCAAGGAGCTTTCGATAAAGGTCCTTTGTACTTTGAGCTCTCTGTAGCTGACCACTCGGATAATAAAAAGACAACACACTCTGGTGTTCTTGAGTTTACTGCTGAAGATGGTACTGTTGGGCTTCCTCCCCACGTCTGGAGCAACCTGTTCTCATCACATGATGCAGTGGATGTTCCTTTGGTGGAAATCCGTTATATCCGGCTACCTAAAGGCAGTTACGCGAAGCTTCAACCGGACAACCTTGGTTTCTCTGATTTGCCCAACCATAAAGCAATCCTTGAAACCATTCTTCGTCAACATGCTACACTTTCTCTAGATGATGTTCTCTCGGTAAATTATGGGCAGGTCTCTTACAAGCTTCAGGTTCTCGAGTTAAAACCTGCCTCAAGCATTTCAGTTCTGGAGACTGACATTGAGGTTGATATAGTTAGTCCAGATATAGTTTCAGATAAACCGAATCAGCATGTGTTAAGGCTGCTTCAATTTGGGAAATCTGAATCCGGAACAGTGGAGGAAGGACAATATGATTATTATAAGTTTTCGATTGATGAGGCTACTGTAGAAAAAATATTGGCTGGAAACATCAAAGTTATTGTAAAGCTTGATGTGGAAAAGGATGGAGCGGATACTGATCTATATGTATCAAAACACCCAGTTCTGTTCCCTTCTCTTCATCAACACGAGTGGTCTTCTCATGATGTGGGTTCAAAGACCTTAATCCTGGGATCAAAGGAGAGAGCTCTGAGCTCAGGGACTTACAGTATAGGTGTATATGGCTTCAAAGGAACAGTTAAGTACCAGGTTTCAGTACTAATCCAAGAAAGCATCGATGGAGCTAAGGTTGGGGAACGGGCTTTATCATCTTCATCAGATGTTGATACAGTAGAGTGTAGGAACTGTAAGCATTCAATTCCAAGCAGGAGTATAGCATTGCACGAAGTATACTGTAGTAGACACAACGTTGTTTGTAACCATCATGGATGCGGAATTGTTCTGAGAGTTGAGGAGGCGAAAAACCATTTGCACTGTGAAAAATGTGGACAAGCACTGCAGCCAGCAGAAATGGAGAAACACTTGAAAGTCTTTCATGAACCACTCACTTGTGGCTGTGGGATAATGCTTGAGAAAGAACAGATGGTGCGTAAATTGAAACGTTACAATCATTTTTCTCATTACCTTATTGTGCTGGAAATGATTAAATTAACACGAGGTCGTGATTTTGTTGCAGGTCCAACATCAAGCAAGAGATTGTCCTCTTCGTCTAATCGCGTGTAGGTTCTGCGGAGATATGGTGGAAGCGGGTAGCTCTGCAACTGATACTAGAGACAGGATGAGAGGAATGTCAGAACATGAGAGTACTTGTGGTTCAAGAACAGCACCATGTGACTCTTGTGGTCGATCTGTGATGCTCAAAGACATGGACATTCACCAGATTGCTGTTCATGGCAAGAGTAGCTAACTCATTCGACCTCCTATATTGATTGATTGTAAGGTTTGAACAGAGAAACAAGACACCATTTGTAATATTTATAACAATTTGATTCTTGGAAAGTCTGAAAGTCACAATCCGAAAGAAAAGATAAGAATGTCACGTATGGATTTGGATTTAGTAGAGCCCAGAGAGACCTCAAATGTCCAACTTTTGACTTACCAAAATTGTCGGAAAGTTTTATACAACGACCAAAACAAAAAAAAAGGCAATGATGCCTTAATGTGCAAGTATTATTGCAGTGGGTCTAGGAGGAGTCACGACAATGATTGAGAGTGATCGTTTTAATAGAAAGTTTTCTGAACAAAAATGAGTATCTCAAGTTGCTTGGTGAGAGAGAGATAGTTTTGTTTCTTGTTGTTATGATTTCTATTTTCTTCTCAAGTCAACTTCTGTGGCTGCAAATAGAGTAAGGAGGAAGAGATTTTGCACTTTGCAAGTTACCAAAATAAGTTTGAAACAAAAACTCAATATACCCTAAAGATAAAATGTCCTTTTAATTCTTAGATTAGCTACTGACTACGCATTAACTCAAAAATATCATATGCTAATTAATTTCTTGATTAATTCAAGTGGGTTTAGATATTTCTTATGTAAAGCAATTAACGAATATCCAGTTAAATACTTTTATAATGGCTAGAAACATAATTTAGTGATAGCTGATAATATTCCCCACTAGTATTAAACTTTATTACCATCCATCACTAATTCACTACAAAACAGTAGAAACATAGACATTCGATGACATTAGAGTATCAAGTTTATTCTCTTTGATGCAACTTTAAAACCATCAACGTGTGAAACGAACGATGCAATGCAACCTATTGGTTTTACAAACGGTGCAGCTCTTTAACTTGTGGTCTATTCCATATTTCCATATATCAATAGTATAGAAGATCTCATCGAAATAAACAACCGAACCAACTGTTCAGTTCAGGTCGGTTCGGTTATAAGTGATTAACCAATCAATTGTTGTTTTTAACCTAATCGAATCAAATAATCCGAATTTAATAATTTTGCAGTAAGTTTCCGAACAAATTATACAACAAACAATTTTACAAATGACTAGTCTAAAATGCACTATATTCGTAATGAACGTATATTTAGTTTTAACACAGGAAACTACGATAAACAGCTCTATTTTACGTATCATATAAGTTTATTTATTTATCTGAAGTTTATATAATTAAGATACCTAAAAAAAAAAATCTATATTTTTTTGCAAAACCTACCATATTAAAATACGGATAATGCAGACTAATAAATCCAAATTTATATTTTGGCAAAAAAAAGTAGATTAGGACCCACTTTTAAAATTTAAAAAAAAACTTCATCACCTTGTTGTATTTACACAAATAATTCAATTATCCACCCAAAAGAAACCATTTAATTTAGAAAATATCGAAAATATAGTGGTTGTGATATTTTGTGAACATGTTCCCACTTGGCACTTGCTATTATAAAAGAAGGATAAAATAACCGTTTTATTTCATTTGTTAAAGGGTCCATCAACTTTATATTATACACGTATTTTATTAACACATGACATTTTTAAAAATCAAGAAAAACCCCAAAGTAATCATAGCCACTAGTTTTACTCACTGTTGAGAGAGACTATGGAGTATGGAGGGAGACAAATCAAATATAAAAAACGTTACCAGACAATTTCCAAAAAGAAAGAAAGAAACTCACTCACCCATTGGATCTTACTATTGCTTTTCTTGTCATCTTCTTTTGGTGTCACGGTTTTGATTTACTCTTTAGTCACTGTCATAGCCAAGAGAGAGCATCTTCATTAATACTCTCAAGGCTCACGTTTTGCCATGTCCTCCTCACCCAAGTCTTTCTTCTTTCTTCTTTCTCTCTTCACACACCTCTCTTCACGGATCATATAAACAATAAATTCGCAGTCATATCTTTCGTCGAATGAATCTTTGAACATATTTCCTAGAAACCCGGCAAAGCAAAATACTGTTTTTTCTCTCATTAAACTTCTTCTTCTTCTTCTTCCTCTGCTTCTTTCCTCTGTTTCTTCCTCTGTCACTGTTCTGTACTGAAATCTTTTTTACTTACAAGAACAAGAAAGCTTTTGTCTTTTAGCTCTTTTACAAGGTAATCGAAGTGAATCTGGTCTTTATTTTTATTTTTCAACCAAAGCTTGATTCTTGAGTGTTCTTTGTGACTGTGACAGATGGTGTTCTTGTTTCTGTTTCTGTGTGTAAAAACAAAAAACAGAGCACGTTGAGATTATTATTTATTTATTATTAATTTTTTGGATATTTCTGACCGCAACTTGCAACGTCTGAATCTGTGTTTCCTTCCTTTGAATCTTGTTTCTTTACAGGAGGAAGAGCAAGCATAGAGAGAATAGTATCTTCTTTCACAGTCTCATTCATATGGCTTCAATAAACGATATTGGAGTAGCAGCAGCAATCAATATAGTCACAGCATTCGCTTTTCTCTTAGCTTTTGCTATATTCAGGATTCAACCTGTAAATGACAGAGTCTATTTTCCTAAATGGTATCTCAAGGGCTTAAGAACTAGCTCTATACAAACCGGTGGCTTTGGAAGCAAATTTATCAACTTGGACTTCAGGTCCTACGTTCGATTCCTTAACTGGATGCCTGAAGCATTAAAAATGCCAGAACCGGAGCTCGTTGATCATGCTGGACTTGACTCTGTTGTCTACTTGAGGATCTACTTACTCGGGTATATACATACATATGTATGATATCTCCCAAGCTCTCTTGTTTTTTCTTCTGGTACAAGACTGTTGAGCCATGGTTGTTTTTTTACTGCAGGCTCAAGATCTTTTTCCCGATAGCTTGTGTTGCTTTTACGACAATGGTGCCTGTTAATTGGACAAACAAGGGATTGGATGGGTTAAGGCATACTAATATAAGTTTCAGTGATATTGATAAGCTCTCTCTATCAAATTTACCGAATGGGTCATCAAGGTAAGAGATGCTTCTCCAAGTTTGGTGGCTTTTATTCTTTGTTCAATATGGCTTTTACTCATTGGATGCTTTTCTTCTGTAGATTTTGGGTGCATTTGTGCGTGGCTTACGCTATCACCTTTTGGACATGCTTTATCCTGAAAAGAGAGTACCAAAATATAGCTTTAATGAGGCTACAGTTTCTTGCAAATGACCAAAGGAGACCTAACCAGTTCACTGTAATGAAACTTTAAATCTTTCGATGCTCTTTGAGTTTTACTTCTAAAAGAATAAGCTAACCTGTTTTTCTTACTGATGTTAGGTGCTGGTAAGAAACATTCCTGCAGATCCTCATGAATCAATCTGTGAACTTGTTGAACATTTCTTCAAGGTCAATCATCCAGATCACTACCTCACTTTCCAGGTAAAGTCATCTTCAGATTTTATGATGTATCAATCCTGACTCGATTCCTGACTTGACGATTATTGATCTGCTTTGACTCAGGCAGTCCATGATGCAACCAAACTCTCAGAATTGGTTCTGACGAGGAAACAAATGCAGAATCTGCTTGATTACAATATAAACAAACACGTGAGAAATCTAAATAAAAGGCCAAAAATTAAGGTATACTCACATTTGCAAATCATATAACCTTAAGTTTCTCCTCTGTTGCTCTCTTAGACTAATCTCTATGTCTGCAAGTAGATGGGATTTCTTGGCTGCTTTGGTGAAGAAGTAGACGGAATCAAGTACTACACGTCTGCTGTCGAGGGTCTAACCAGAGAAGTAAAGCGTTCAACATAACTACTCTATGTTAATGCTTTTATTCTCCAACCTCATTTGCAACAATTAATCAAATTTTCTTTGGATGTTTCAGATCTCTGAGGAGAAACAGAGGTTAAGGACCGGCACAAAGTCCATAGTGCCTGCAGCGTTTGTATCTTTCAAGAGCCGTTGGGGAGCAGCGGTTTGTGCTCAAACTCAACAGACAAGAAACCCAACAGAGTGGCTAACCGAGTGGGCTGCGGAGCCACGTGACATATACTATGACAATCTGGCATTGCCATATGTCGACCTTAAGATAAGAAGGCTCATAGTTGGTGTAGCATACTTTTTCCTCACCTTCTTCTTCATGATACCAATAGCGTTTGTACAGTCACTGGCCAACATTGAAGGCATAGAGAAGGCTTTTCCTTTCTTGAAGCCCCTTATAGAAGTGTATGTCTCTGTCTATCTCCCTGAATATCATCAGCCTGATATGTCCCGCTGCCCTGTTGATTGAATTTCTTACGATACTTTGTCTCATTGTGGACAGGGACTTGTTAAAGTCAATCATCCAAGGTTTCCTTCCAGGAATCGCCTTGAAGATCTTCCTCCTTTTCCTCCCAAGAATACTGATGCAAATGTCCAAATTCGAAGGTTTCGTCAGCACATCCTCATTAGAAAGAAGAGCCGCATCTAGATTCTACATGTTCCAGTTTATTAATGTTTTCCTTGGAAGCATAGTCACCGGGACTGCGTTTCAACAGCTCAACAAATTCCTTAACCAATCTGCAAACGAGTACGTTCTTTAGGACCTCCCTTTGCCTGGATTCACCGGGGAAATCTCTTATCATTCTGACTTTCTATATCTGCAGTATTCCAAAGACAATTGGCGTCTCGATTCCAATGAAAGCAACCTTCTTTATAACATACATAATGGTGGATGGATGGGCAGGTGTTGCTGGGGAGATACTGAGGTTGAAGCCGCTCATAATCTATCATCTAAAGAACTCGTTCCTCGTGAGAACTGAGAAAGATAGGGAAGAAGCAACTGATCCTGGAACCATAGGATTCAACACCGGTGAGCCTCAAATACAGCTATACTTTCTTCTCGGTCTCGTTTATGCAGCAGTTAGCCCCATCCTTCTTCCCTTTATCCTCGTCTTTTTCGGCCTAGCTTATGTAGTGTACCGTCATCAGGTGAGATAACTGAATCTTCTGCTACCTTTTCCTCTGACATTTGAGTATCGTTAAGTAACAATGAAGGCTTTGTTGCAGGTAATAAATGTTTATAACCAAAAGTATGAGAGTGCAGGGAAGTTCTGGCCTGATGTTCACAGGCGTGTTGTGACAGCGCTGATCGTGTCCCAGCTGCTCTTGATGGGTCTTCTAAGCACCAAACACGCTTCTAAGTCCACTCCTTTGCTTCTTGTGCTACCTATGCTGACCATTGGGTTCCACATACACTGCAAATGCCGTTACCAACCTGCTTTCGTCACATATCCTCTACAGGTTAGTTAAAACATAAAACAAGAGACAGAAATAACTAGGTATCTTTAGTAGCTTTGAGTGAAATGTGTAAGCTTACCTATTCGATGTTCCGAGTAAAAGCAGGAAGCTATGATCAAAGATACACTGGAACGCACACGTGAACCAAATCTAAACCTCAAGGCTTTCCTTCGAGATGCGTATGCCCACCCAGAGTTCAGGGTTGGAGAAGATATAGACGAAGAGATGGGCATGACGAAGGCAAAGTCTGATATGTCACCAGAGTTAGTGGCCACTAGGCGTGGCTCATGGAGGAACACTCCTTTGCCTAGCAAAAACAGCTACCCTAATTCACACTGATAGTTGTTTTGTTTATACCTCCAATGGTAATTCTTTTATGTTCTAAAGAAGTTTTCCCTTCATTGGAAAAATGTATATAAATCTTCAGGTCAATACCATCTACGATTACATTGATTTCACTCGAAAATGTTCTACAATTACATTGGAGGTCAGATGATTGCAATAAATCCTCAGGTCAGTGCCATATATGATTACATTGATTTCACTCGAAAATGTTCTTTCCATAAGTGTCTAGAAGTGGCTGAAGTGTTTTAAATCCATCAGCACGAGCAAGAACTTGACGCACCCTGCATTTAACCCCATAATTTGGGGTAAATTTCCTATTGAGCATTCCCTCAAGAAGCAGAACCGCATCTTTAACCATGTTCTCTTCAAGTAAGCCGGATATAATAATGTTGAACGTAACAGAATCAGGTGAACAACCTTTTGGTTCTAATTCAAAGAACAATGCTCTTGCTTCTGATAGCATCTTATGTTTGCAAAGGGCATCGATAATTATATTGTATGTTACGATATCTACAACCAATCCCATGTTGGGGATTTCACCAAAGAGCCTCCTTGCGTCCTCCAGTTTCCCATTTTTTATCAGACCACTGATGAGAGCATTGAAGTGAAATATGTCGGGAGATTGACCAGACTTGCATATTGCATTGAAGATTCCTTGCGCGACATCTAAGTCCCCAGCTAGACAGGAAGCGTGTATTAGTGAAGTGTAGGTATAATTGTCTGGTTTCAGCCCCTCACATTTCATTTGTCTTAAAATCTCATTGGCTTCCTGTAGTTTCCCATTCTTGCAATAGCCACCAATCATTATATTATACGTAATAGCATCAGGCACCAAACCCTTATCCGAGATCTCATCAAAAAGTCTCTTTGCATCACCTGATTTTCCATTTTTCATCATACCATCAATGAGAGCATTGAATTGGATTATGGATGGAGTAGGACCAATTGCATCAAAGATCTCTTGTGCAACATCACAATTTCCGGCCTCGCTTAAACCATGTATTAGCGTCGTGCATGTAGAATCGTACAGTCTCATCCCCTCACGTTCCATTCGTCTCATGAGCTCCATGCCTTCCTTCAGTTTGCCGTACTTGAAATAGCCATTGACCATAGTGTTGTATGATGCAGCATCTGGTACCAAGCCTTTGTTCAAGAATCTATCAAATAGTCTTCTTGCTTCTTCTAAATTTTCTTTTTTAATCAGACCAGTAATTAAAGCACGGTACTGACGTACGCTTGGAGGGCAATCAGACTTGCATATTGCATCGATGACTTCCTTGGCAACTTCGGAGTCTCCAGCTTGGTTAACAATGAGGATTAATGCTGAGTAAGTATAATTATCTGGTTTCAACCCTTCACAATTCATTTCTCTTATAAGCTGGACAGCTTCCTCAATTTTTCCGTTCTTGCAATAGCCACTGATCATTATGTTGTAAGTAACAACATCAAGCTTAATGTCTCCATGCCTCATCAATTTGAACAATTCAGTTGCGTCTGTAAGCCTACACCCTTTTAATAGACCATCCAGCAAAGAGTTATATGTTTCTACGTTGGGCGCTGGACCTCGACTCACCATCGAGTCATACATATCAATCGCTTCATTCAGCTTATTGACTTTGCAAAAACGATCTATCAAAATGGTATAAGTGTAAACATCCGGTGATACCCCTTTGCTCACCATTTCCTTGATCATCTCTGTAACATCTTCCCACAATCCCGCTTTGCATAATCCATAAATGAAAGAGTTATAAATCCCCAGATCAGGAGAGATCCCTTGAGCAATCATCTCATCAAAGTATCTGAGCGCCTCGTTAAACCGCCTTGCGCTACTCAATCCATAAATCATCACCCGAAAAACATTAATATCAGGAGAAACACCATTCTCAGCCATCTCCCTAAATACTGCCATAGCTTCGTCGAGTGACCTGTTTCTAATGAAGGAGCTGATCATCAAAGTGTAAATAACGCGGTCACTCTTACAACCCGAAGCAATCATCCTCGTATGCAAATCAAGAGCCATACCCGTCTCGCCGATCTCACAGAGCTTTTGAATAAGATTTGCATAGAGAGAAACATCACTCTTAACACCTCTGTGAGACATTTTATCAAACACTTTAAGTGCATCAATCACTCTCCCTTGAGAACACAAACCAAGCACCAAACCATCAGCTGTAACCAAATCAGGCTCAAACCCTCTCTTTAAAATATCACTCAGAACACAAAAACCACAATCATATCGCTTCAAATGGCGAAACACATTAATCAGAATATTCAAAGTACACAAATCAGGCTCAACACCCTCCTCTTGTCTCATCCTTTTATACAGCGAAACCACTTCCTTAGATCCTTGGAGCTTCATGATTGAACCGAACACGTGATTAAAAGTATGGATCAAAGGTATAGGTTCTGTCTTTAGAAGTCTATCGAAGTAGAACAGAGCATCTTCAAGCTTTAGTTGACCAGTCTTGCATTCTCGGCATACCTGAGCTTCAAGTTTGCTTCTTTGTATATTCGACTGAAAAATGGAAGACAGTGACGAGATTACGCGACGGTAAGGTTTGGCTCCTCCGACGTTCATCGGAAGATATAAGCGGAAGAGCATGTTTTGACTTTTCAGTGATAATTTCAAGTGATTTGACTTTTTTTTGAGAATGGTTTATTACACTTATATAACATTTGTTGTCGGCCTTGAATGTTTTGACTTTGTGAGAATGTTTTGACTTTGTAAGAAATTGAGAATGGTTTGGATTTTTTTTAGAAAGCCCATTTTTTCCCATTTGATTTTTTTTCTCTTTAAATAATACAGAAAAAGTTGAAAACTATTAAATTATTTTTTTAAAACATTTTTTTCATAATACTGTGCCGGATGTCCTTTTTATAAATTAAAAAAAAATCATATATTTTGTTGATCAATTAAAAAAAACTGATAAATTTATTGGTTGAACACAAAAAAAATAGAAATAATATCAAGAATATTAGTAAATTATTTTTTAAATGCTTTTTAAAGAAAACTGTAGAGGATGTCCTAATTTTTATAAATCAGATATTAAGTTAGTTAATCAGTTAAAAAAAACTGTAAGTTGTATCAATAAATTTATTGATTAAACATAAAAATATATAGAGATGATTACAAGAAAGTGTTGAATAATTTGTATTTTCAAGAATTCAGATGAAAACATATGAAGGTTATGCTTTAGGAACTATGTCTTTAATTTTATTGAGTCAAATGTCTAAGGAGGCCACAATGTTTACTTTAATTTGAGATATATCTCTCTATCAATGGTGCGAGAGAGGTTAGTAGAGTTGATCATGCCACGTTGACGATATCGATGATCTTCTTGTCTCCACTTGAAACATGACAACTAATGGCTTCGAAAACCACAAAAATCAAGAGTTAATATAATCCAGATGAGATGATGAAGACGAACATGGATGGTAAGGCAAAGGCATCGAACCATGTCCAACTTAGTCAAGTTGAGTTCCTCAACCGTGTTCAACATACATATAGCTAGGTCTGTTGCATGTTAAAGAGGACAACAAGAAGTAGATACGGTCTCCTCATTTCATCGTATATTATAAGAAAACTACAACCAGTCATTATAAGATTTTCAGCTTTCGTCTAACATATATATATAATTTATTTTAGTCGTGGAGGTAAGCTGGTTGAAGAGTAGTTAGTGAAGTGAGGGCAGGATTAATTAATGTAATTAAGTATTGTTTCGGTAGATTATAAAAAAAGGATGAATTTTCTAGCTAGGGCTTGGTTTGGGGTTTTGGTGGAGAGAGTATGTACCGTTAAGTTTCTATTAATCAAGTCTCGCTGGTTTAGTGAATTTGATAAAAAGTAGCTTTAAAGATTATATGCCTTTTAATTTGTATCATATGACCACACCATGGCTTCGACAGTATAGTGTACTACTGACCGTTAGAACATTTCGTGAACTACTTGGCCATGCATGCTCCTTGTCAAGTTAATGGTTTGTACTTGTAGGGATCTAAAGATCTCTTTCTAATTGCCTACCAAAGGACTTGTGTTATCTTTATATTCTAAGATTAATCTTTTTTTCATGGACATTTACTATAATGCATAGCCGCATAGGCATACATATCTGACTGGCCCTGAATCCAAGTCTTATCCTAAGCAATGCTAGAATCGGACTTTAATTTCTCGTTTCTGATTGTAAATTGCCAGCTTGAAATATTCAATTATTTCCGCTCCCTCTTGTATGTTCAATAATGTTACGTAATAAAGGCTGCTACGTAATAAAAGTGGCATTATGGTGCAATGCTTGGAACTATATCATAAATAGGTAACTCGGGACCATGTAGAGCGTGAATACAAATGTTTCGTTGGTTAAGTGTCTATCACTAACTTGGGACCATATAATTAATGTTGTTGGTCTTTTGTTGGTGCTAGAACTTTTCTATGTCTTCTCTCTCAGTGAATTTAGCTTATAGAAATCTCCATATGCTCATATGACTTTTAAGTCGTGAAAGCAAAGTACGTTCTCATCGAGAAGTCGAAACTGTTTTATATTATAAGTTTTCACTATTGTATCATGTCATGTTACGTTTTTTTTTACTTCTCAAAGATCGGTTTTATCTTGAGTTAAAGGTTATTATCAAAGTCGTCCACATGCATCGATCTGAAACCAATAGTGAAAATGTCTTCATATGACGTACAATAATAATACATTGCGGTGATTCCTTGACGTTTCTGTCTTTATTTTTGGACAGAAGCGGTGGTTAAACATTTAAGTAGACATGTGTTTCTCGATCTTTTTATTCTCGTCCACTCAATGATTTTTTTTTTTTTTAAGAAAGATCTTCGTGATACCTTAACTTTATCAATAAACTTATAAACCAATTAAAAAAACGAAAAAAAAAACAAGAGAGAGTGATCTTCATGGTAACGTGGTCACACAAATTCTAATAATGTGGTACCGAGAGAAAGATACGACACAGATCTTCAAGAATGCTTTGACAAAAAACGACGTTGTTTTGGCCTCTATCTAATTTTGCATTTGTTAATTAGGGTCCCGACTTTTATCTTGAGGATATGGCGTTGAAACGTTGGACAAATATTAATACAAAAATTTTATATAATTTTGATCATTATCATAGAAATCGTCTGTATATATATAGTCCCAAACAAAATTTAACTACGACTCTGAATTAGTGCTTTTTGACATTCATCTACGACACTTGATGATTATTAAAGAAAGACAAAAGGTACACTTTAGAGTTTGGTCAAGTAGCAGCTGAATACATTACCATACATATATTAGTGTTTGCCTTTTGTTACGTGTATATATATTAATGTATAGTTCTCTAAATGAAGTTTGTAAGATATTTTTTTGTGTGTAAGTGTAGACCTAAATGGATGAATACAAAGAATAAAAGCCATGCCAACCTTATACATACATGAACAGCACTCTCTAACCTCTCACAAATACATACTCTATATACCATGTGATACATAAATTTTATTTTATTTAACATTGATCATGTACATAAAAAAAAATTATACTACAACAAATTCGACTTTTTACTTCTTTGAGTAATTACAGTACTTTTATATATACTATACTCTAACCCAAAAAAAATCGAATTTCAAGACGCATGGGAAAAAATAACTAATTAAAAATATCACCGTATATGATAAAATTTTACTGTTTGGATATTAAGCATAAATTTATTGTGTAGTTTAGTTTTGGCGATATCGTAGTGCCAGTACTATTTAATCCATTTTCTTCTCTAAATATAAATTAGGTTTATTTTTGGCTGCAAGCCATTTTAAACGTATCTATGGTTTTCCGTTTTGGGAATAGCTAGCTAAAAGTTCATATTTTCTAAGAACTTTTAAATTTTAGCGGAAATTAAATAATTATATATAATATACGATGTTTATAAGTGATGGAAATCAAATATACAATAAAAGAATAATTAAGTCAGATATATTATACACAACAGAGAAAATATATAGTACGTACACAGGCCAAATACTATAAAACATTTTATACGAAGAGTCCACAAATAATGCACGTAATCCATAATGGTATACATAATTATTACTGCACGTTATCTTTTTATTTATTTATATATCTCCCAAGAGACACATCTACAACCGCATAGAAAAAAAGAAGACGTAAGAAGAGATAATAGTTTCTCAAAAAAAATCTCGAAAGATGTTATTGAGAACGATGGCGGCTGCTTCCTCACGTCCACCACCTTCAACGTCCCTAACATCACCGCCACAGCCACCACAGTCGTCCCCGACACAGCTTCCCGTCCGTACAATACCGGGGTCGTACGGTTGGCCGTTGGTTGGACCATTGTCGGATCGTTTAGATTACTTTTGGTTCCAAGGACCCGATAAGTTTTTCAAGACAAGGGCAGAGAAGTACAAGACCACAGTGTTCCGTGCGAACATTCCTCCGACGTTTCCTTTCTTTGGCAACGTTAACCCTAACATCGTAGCTGTGCTCGATGTCAAGTCTTTTAGCCATCTCTTTGACATGGATCTAGTTGATAAAAGAGATGTTCTCATCGGAGACTTTCGGCCTAGCCTCGATTTCTACGGAGGCGTTCGTGTTGGAGTTTATCTCGACACCACCGAGCCAAAGCACGCCAAGGTTCGTACATACGTTGCTTTTTACTACTATATACATACGAGTGTATAATAAGTAGTTTTATTAACTAAGGTAATAAGCAAATTAATAAAGTAACGATATATAGATAATTTGGTTGGTCGACTTGTTGATTATTTGTGACTATACCAATTCGGTTTGAGGAAGTATCGACAGTGGAGAAGGGATTAATTTACTAATTCTTTAATTATTTCTTTGAGGAAAAAAAATTTAACCTCAAGACTCTATTATTATTATTATATATATAAGCTGTATTTTTTTATATATAAAAGCTGTATTTTTTTTACAGCTGTAATTTTGATATCTACAGTTGGAATTGAAGAGATGTAACTTTAATAAAATAAATTTGTTGACCAAAAAAAATAATAATAACAAATTTAAAAACTAAGAACCAAACCTAACTAGTTATTTTTAATTAATAAAACCTTAACCAAAAAAAAGTTGAAATTATTTTTTTTAACAGATTTTTAATCATTTTTATCTAAAAATATATAGTGACTGGGTTTGATGTCTGGTGATTTTTAGTTTTTACTACTAGTTAACTAATCTAAATGGTAATGGTGAATTCTATCGGATTAATTGAACAAATATGAAAATTAAAAAAAATTAGACCTGCTAGAAATTATTTTCAAAGTGTAATAAAATTTTGTTATTAATCATGTGTGAGCCTTTAACATATTACATATATGCCACACTAGATTAAAAAAAGAAAAGTCTACACCTGTACTATGTTACAAGAGAGGGAAAATGTGTACTTAGTTGTTTTTTGTGTATATATATATATATAATTAATTAAATCATAGGAAAAAAAAAAAAACAAGAAACAGCTTTTTCTTTTATATATATTTTCGTGTCTATGAGAAGAAACGTTTTTCATTTTTAACATTTTCAGTTTTTTTTTTCTAATGTATTTTTAAACTCAGATAAAAAGTTTCGCCATGGAAACACTAAAACGAAGCTCAAAGGTTTGGTTACAAGCGCTTCGTTCAAACTTCAGCACTTTTTGGGGAACAGTCGAATCAGAAATATCCCAAAACGGCGCCGCTTCGTATGTATTCCCTCTCCAAAGTTGCATTTTCAGTTTCCTCTGCGCCTCTCTCGCCGGCGTCGACGTTTCAGTGTCTCCGGACATAGCTGAGAACGGTTGGAAAACCCTAAATACTTGGCTTGCATTGCAAGTAACCCCAACTGTTAAACTCGGCGTTATTCCTCAGCCGCTCGAAGAGCTTCTTGTACATACTTGGGCTTACCCTTCCGCAATAGTCGCCGGAGGCTACAAAAAACTCTACAGTTTCATCGACGAGAACGCCGGAGATTGTATCCGGTTAGGTCAAGAAGAGTTCGGGTTGACCCGGGATGAGGCTATACATAACCTTCTCTTCGTGTTGGGTTTTAACGCTTACGGGGGCTTTTCCGTCTTTTTACCTTCTTTAATCGGGAGACTCACCGGAGATAATACCGGGTTACAGGAGAGACTTAAGTCCGAGGTCAGGAGGGTTTGCGGATCCGGGTCGGATCTTGATTTCAAAACGGTTAACGAAATGGAGCTGGTTAAATCCGTGGTTTACGAAACGCTGCGTTTTAGTCCCCCGGTTCCGTTGCAGTTCGCACGTGCGAGGAAGGATTTTCAGATTAGCTCACACGATGCGGTTTTTGAGGTTAAGAAAGGTGAGCTTCTCTGTGGCTATCAGCCAATGGTGATGAGAGACGCTAATGTTTTTGACGAACCGGACGAGTTTAAACCGGACCGGTATGTTGGTCAGACCGGATCTAAATTGCTTGATTATCTCTACTGGTCTAACGGTCCGCAAACCGGTACGCCGAGCGCCGCGAATAAACAGTGTGCGGCTAAGGACATGGTCACTCTCACGGCTAGCTTGATCGTCGCCGATTTATTTCTCCGGTACGATTCTATTACCGGCGATTCCGGTTCAATTAAATCTGTTATAAAAGCTACATAAGTGAAAATTCATTTGTAAATGTAATTTAATCTTCAATGGTTTTTATATGTTTTCGGAGTGTAGAACAATATTTGCCATTTTAGAGTAATTATTCCTCTTTTATAAATAAGAAAATGTATCATTTTTATAAAAATTTAGTCTTCTTGATTCTTCTAACAAATCAAACAAAATCATGAGAAAAAATAATAAGACAATATAAACATATTTTTTTATAGAGAAGCACAAGATAAGCTATCGATGAGCTTCTTTGAAAGATTCAACCATTTCTCAAGAACGTATTGCTTCACCTTCATATCATCGTTTCCGAATACATTGCACAATGCCTTGACGTAGTAATGTGGGAACGTTCCATTCAATTTCAAGAAGTACATGACGATACGTCCTTCGTCTCTACAGAACATGTCTTCAGGTGTCTCGACATGAGCGATATTTCTTCTTATGCAATCTTCTACATTGCTCATCTTGGCTAATGAGATTGTAGTAATGGAGAGAAAAGCTACAAAGAAGATGATGATGATGCTCATGGAAGTCTTCATTATTGCTTTTGGATTTACTTGATCTTCTATAAGAGAAAATATTGTGCTATACGTACATCAGTACATATATATACGATAAGAGATTAGCTTGAAACTTCTTTTTACATTAACTTCATGTTTCATCCGTTTTAACTTGATATCAGTTTTCTTATTTTCTTCATTCATCATTCATAAGTTTAATTTTATGTCTAGAAAAGTACAATTTATAGTTTTACTAGTCGGTTGCCCGCGCAGTTTATTATGTTGTTTATTAGTAATTGGTTCGTATTTTATTTCCTATATATTTTTTCACTATACCATACTTTACTTTTTTAAACTTAAATTGTGTTTGTATAGAAAAACTATTGAGTTTTAGCTTCATTAGTCGTTGAGAAATTAAGTGTGTATAGTATAAGTCGAAGTGTGAGCGTAAATGGAAGTGCGGTTGAGAATCATTGAGAAACGTGTGCTATTAGGGTTTTTACCAAATATAGATCTAGATGTTAATTTTTGGGCCCTTTTATATGTTGGCATGAAATTTGAACATGATTTGTGGGTTTCGGGCGGATTGTTGTATTTTTAATTGTTTACATTATCTCTTTATATATTGTCATAATTTATTATTTTTTGTTTTACGTTTTCCTTTTTTGGATTTGTCGTACTTTATATCTCGTAATGATCATTTATATACTATTATATATTTTCTGATTTTATGTTTTATATATTTTTTTTGTTTTTTCATATGAAACAATTTTTAAATTTAACATATTAGAATAATTTACTTTATATTTAGTTTATTTTATTTAATAATGTTTTTTTATTTTAATTTTCAATTTTATGAAATATAGTTAATTTTTTATTTTGTTTATTAGTTTAACATATGTGTTGTATTGGAAACGAATAGTTAAATTCATATTGGAAACTTTTAAAGAAATATTATTTTTATTTTTACTTTTTTATATGTTTATAAAAAATGAGAATTTATGTTTCGGTCCGACCTATCTCATTTATGTTAGAAAATTTTTTGAAACATAAACTAGATAGATTTATATTCTCAAAATTTCTTACTTTTTGTTCTATTCCCGTAAAATTCCATTATATTTAGGTTTACATTGTGTAAATATAATCATATATATATATATTTTAAACATTCACTAAAAACTATAATCTATGATTTATATATTTGTTAGTATAATCGATAATTAGTAAGTTTTTTTAAACTTTTAATCAATTATCTTTTTTAGTTTATAATGTATAATATAAAAAAAGATTTTTCATATTCATTTTTGAAAAACTTATTTACATAGGTTTAAATATTAAAATTAAATGATAAAATGGTAGAATTAATTTTAAAAATTAAATAATAAAATGAGGTGGATGATGATGTGACTTAATGAGAAGAGAGAAAAAGTTAACTTTATATATATAGATACACAAATTGCTAGTCACAGGCAAAATCCAGAACCGAATTGAAAAGAAAGGAACCCAACCAAACCGAAAGTAACGCAATAATTAACCGAATGAATCCTAAACTTTAGAACCGGGAAACCCGAAATTGAGTAGAAAACCAAAATATCCAAATATAGTTTCAAATAACCAGATTATTAGTTATACAATATTTAGATTTGATATAATCCATTTACCAAAAATATAATTTTAATTATGTAGATGTCATTTATTTTTTTTATTTATTTTTTAACAGCTGATTTCCATTAAGAACTTGTAAGGTTATCCTCATGGAGGATGTTATTTATTATATATTTACAAAATATCTCAAAGTATTTTATTTTTAGACAATTATTAAAATTTAATAAACTAAAATTAATTACAATCTATATTAACATTTTTAAAGACAGTTATGAAAAAACCCTCACTTAGCTCACTTATTTACAAGGTCCTGCCATTGGCTTTAAATAACTATTCTCTAATATTTCTAAAATTTGTTTCCACGATTATTCAACAAATTTAATTTATAGGATCCCTAAAAATTAGCTGATTTGCGAGCTGAATATTCTGAGATTTTCGAAATGATTTTTCACTTATAGCTTTCAATTATTTAATGATTTCTATAATTTTAATTTTTCAGAATAAATTCTCTTTGATCGCCGAAGATTCGGTTACCTAATCATCCGTTTCTAAAAATCATTATAAATACTTCCGATTACTCTCATCTCAAACTTACCAAAGCAACGTCCCAGTCTAAACAATAATCGATCATCTCTTCTTCCCAGTGGAGAGAGATCCAAAAAGAAAATGAAAATATCGATTACTGAATCTCATCTTCATTGGCATTAGATTGGAATTGGTAATCAATTCAACAGAGATGGATGTTGGTTTTGATTACTGAATTTGATGGATGAAGTTCTCAATTGTATATCAGATTTTGCTTTTTAAGCGTGTGATATGGGACCTCATAAGGAAAAACATTTTTGTTTGGTCAGTTATGTATGTTTGACTTTTTTTTATTTTTATTTTTTTTGAATAGCTAATTCTCTACTAATCCTTCAAAATGAAAAATCTTATAACTTATGGCAATTTTTTTTAGGCAAATCTATATATATTCTTTTAAGTTCTCAGTAAAATAAAATGTATTCTTAACACACATATTATAAGTTCCAAAGTTACATAAGAGATAGTAGACTTCCAAGCTATTTGTTCGCATATGTTGCAATTTAAATTATTTAAAACAGACATACATTACATTTCCCATATGTACTTTCAATTAGTAATTTTAAAAAATATATGAATTAAGATAAATATGAAAAGTTTTTAAAAGTTTCAAAATATTATTAGTATTCAAATTTTAAAACTTAAATTATTATGAATACTGAAACTTTTACAAGGTGTCGAGGTTCAAATATTATAAATATTTAAGCTTTATAGAATGTTTAAATATTCTAAAATTTTTTTTTATAAAATAAAATTTGAATTATTATTAATATTATAAAGTTTGAAATGTTATAAATCTTTTGTAACTTATTAAAAGATGAAGGGTTAATAATATTTAACTCTACATCAAGTTTAAACTAAAGTATTATTAAATTTTCCCTAACTTTAAATATGAGTTGAATTTTTCGGTGATTATCAAGTTGAATGACGAAACAACAAGTTGTAAGACTAGAATGATTATTAACAACATACAATGTAAAGTTTAAAATATTTTAAAAGTTGAAGTGTTTTTTTATATTTTAAATTTGTACCAAATTTAAATTATAGTATTATTAATCTTGCCATAATTTTAAATATGGACTTAATTTTTCCATGATTAAATGATGGGACGGGTTGCAAGACGAGAAGGGTCACGTTGTAACATGCTTCCAACGAATTATATGACGGGATTGGTGGTATGAAGGGATTGGTGGTACGACGAGATTGGTTGTAGAGTACATATAAAGTTTAAATTATTAGAAATATTTTTAAAAAAATTAAAAGTTTTAGTGCTATTAATATTTTTAATATTCACCAATTTTAAACTAATGTATTCTTGACCTTGTCATAACAAACTGAATTAAATTTTGACGATTATATGACTCGACGAGATAAAAGACGGGATGGATTGTAATATGCTTATAAAAATTATATGATGGGACAAGTTTGAATTGATAATACTATAAAATTAAAATCTCACTAATCTCATATGTCAAAACGGGTAAAATATTTATACGTTAATATGTCAATACTATAAAATAAGAATTAGAAAAAACGTTTGCCCCGCGGTATACCGCGGGTTAAAATCTAGTATTTCTAATAAATGGATCTTAAACTTCTCTATCCAAAATTAAACTCCTCTATCCAAAATATCTAAAACCCAATTAATCTAATCCAAAACTAAACCGAATACCCAAACATACCGACCTAAGAATTGCCATGTCGGCAACAATATTATTATTTCTGAGTTAAGACAAATGTGAACTTGGTTGGGTCTTTGAAAAAAGTAGTCTGCCTCGATTAGCACCAAATGTGTATAAACACTGTCTAATACATAACTCTTTTTGTGTTTTTTACTTACTCGATAAGATTCTTCTTTTAAAACCAGAAGAAGAAGAGAAAAGAAAACAATTCAATCTTGAGATTGTATCAAGAAACCTCAAAAGAGTAAAAAAAAAATGAGTTTCTTCAGATCAAAGACTTCAAGAACTGGAGCAAAACAATCTTCGTATGGACAAGAACAAGACAACGCCATGTACTCATCTTACGGAACAGTGAGCGATGAAGTGTTGTTAAAGATTGATGGATGCAGAGCTCATCTCATCGACGGATCCGAAGCGGTGGAGCTCGCCGCCGGAGACTTCGAGCTTGTACAAGTTTTCGACAACGGTGTGGCTTTAGCTATGGTCGTGAAGATCGGGAATGACTTACAATGGCCTGTGATTAAAGACGAGCCAGTGGTGAAACTCGATTCACGTGACTACCTTTTCACGTTGCCGGTTAAAGACGGGCCGCCACTTAGCTACGGTGTCACTTTCTTCCCCATTGATGAAAACGACGTCGTGTTCTTGAACAGTGTTGAGTTGTTAGACGATTTCTTGAGAGAGAACTCTTGTTTCTCTTCTTCGTCTTCCTCTTCTTCTTCTTCGACGTCGTCTCGTGTTAACAACAATGGAATTGATTGGAAAGAGTTTGCGCCTAAGATTGAAGATTATAATAATGTTTTGGCTAAAGCTATAGCAGGAGGTACAGGTCAAATCATTAGAGGGATGTTTAAATGCAGTAATGCTTACACTAATCAGGTTTGTAATTAATCATTATATTTCCCCAAAATAGACATTAATCTCAACTTCTGAATCTTGGTTTTTGTTTTTAATGTGAGAACAGGTTCATAAAGGAGGTGAGGTTATGATTACCAAGGCTGAGAAGAAGAAAGGTGCCTCGTCACAAAAAAATGCTACCAGAAACAAGAACCAAATCAATAAGAACCTTCAACGGTATAATCACTCACATAAGTATCAAAGTATATGCCTTTCATGTAGTTGTAGGTGTATTCAATCTGGATTTGATATGGTTTATTCTAGTTCTTTGTATCTTTTATCTCTTATAAACCATAATCTTTGTGGTGGTAACTACATATATAGAGTGAGGACATTGTCGAGAGCGACCGAGAAATTGAGCAAGACGATGTTGAATGGTGTGGGAGTGGTGAGCGGCTCGGTGATGGGTCCAGTTGTTAAGTCTAAGCCAGGGAAAGCTTTTTTCTCAATGGTTCCAGGGGAGGTTCTTTTGGCTTCACTTGATGCTCTTAGTAAGTCAGATTAGTTGTTATTGGCTTCTCACTGTCACTTGATTATCTTTATAATGATGTACTAAAACTTTGATTATCGAAATTAACTAGATAAACTACTAGACGCTGCTGAAGCTGCAGAGAGACAAAGTCTTTCTGCTACGTCCAAGGCTACTACCAAAATGGTTACTGAGAGGTAAGCTTCACTTTCAAAGTCCTCAATTTTGCACCACATTAATGATTGTATCTTTAGTCTAAACAGGGCAAGGTTCTGTTTGTTATAAATCGGCGTTTACGTTTACAATTAACAAAAAGATTGTAGTTTAATTAGAGTTAAAGTTGTGAGTTCATTTATTCTTCGGTTGTTTGGTTTGCGTTTTTGTGCATCTACGTTTATATATAATGTAAATGTCTCACACAAGTGAGGTTTATAACATGGACAGGTTAGGTGAGAGCGCGGGGGAAGCCACGAGTAATGTGCTAGGCACGGTGGGACACGCAGCCGGGACTGCCTGGAATGTCTTTAATATCCGCAAAGCTTTCACTCCTTCCTCTTCACTCACATCCGGGATCCTAAAAAATGCTTCAAGAAAGTGATCTTTGTTCAATTCTTATCATTGATGATCAGCTTTTATGTATGTTTTCGAGTATTGATTAATTTCATATCTAAAGATTGTAAGATCAAATACTAAAATGTGCAAATGTGTAATCTTTACTCAATAAAATGTCCGACATCAGACGTGTGTCTAAGCAACACAAGACTCAAACATCTTCTTGAAAAATGAAACTAGGATAAGAAAATAAAAAAACCTACCAATCTTAAATCCTGAAATTTTCAACATATCAAAGACAATGAGGTTGATCTAGATATAGAGAAAAGTGATGATCAAGAAAGCAGATGCAAATCTATCGGCAAAGGGAGTCAATAGCGTAGAGCCTCCGTTCCTCGTCGCAGGTCGATGAATCATACTACCACCTCTTCCAATCCCATGTCCACCTTCTTCTTCTTCTCCATGGCCGCCACCGCCTCCAACAGCATGGCCTCCTCCTTCAACAGCATGACCATCTCCAACGCTAGCATGACCACCTCCTACACTACCATGGCCTCCTCCTCCACCGTGACCGCCTCTGGCAACCACGGTGGTACACTTGAAGAGAAGTAAAGTGATGATTAGGAGGACGGCAAGTTTCCCGGCATAATTGGTAACAAAGGGTGCTCGTGTCTTCGTGATCCTCATGGTGGTAATATCAAACATACACACATCCTTTATCACACACAAAATATATAAGCGTACACTATCTTTGATTCTTAAATTGTGTTACCTTAAAACGAAATAAAAGAATATTAGTTATTGTTGGGTGAGATGCTTCTTAAAAGCCTCCACATATGTAGGCAAGATTCATGTAATTCTTGCTTTTCTTTTTTTAAACCTCTTATTGTGTTAGGATAAAATAAATTGTGAATAATTCTAGAATACTCTTTGGCTTCCCTCAAAATATTGATATTCATAATAATTGATATTGATCTTCCCTAAATGTAAACGTAAATAACATTCACAAAAAAACTCACATGTTGTTGTTATTGTTATACGAATAACAAAGTCATGGGAAAATTGCAAATGAACAGTTCAATTATTTAGGTAAAAATGCATGACAATTATCGTATCATGTATGTTTTTTCACAAACTCATACTTTCGATCAATTTTATTCTAAACTTCATAGATGAGATTAGCATAATTAAGATTAGGCAAAAGTCTAAAAGATATTTAATTGATCATAGTGATTAATTGATTATTATTAAACCATTTCTGTTTAGTCTTTTAATTTAAAGACTTAACACTAAACAGCGTTGACAAAAAAAAAAAAAAAAAAGACTTAACACTAAACAGCGTTGGTGATTGGATATGATACAACGCGTTATCATAAAGTAATCTTGACCGTTGATTTTGCCACATGTACATCATCTCATTAGATTAGAGGAAATGACTCGTCTCCTTCGTCAACACAGACAAATATATAAATTGTTCTTCTTTTTTTTCTCTTCATCTTCCCAAAAAGAATCAACCAGATCTGCTTCGAAGAGAGACTCGTTTACCCCAAATCTAGCTATGGAGAAACCGTACGGATACGCGAGCGTGAGCATGAGCGGCATAGATCGTGATCGGAAGGATATTGATCTCGAGATGGGAGTCGGAGAAGCGACGCTTTACCCAGGGCTAAGCTACGGCGAGAACCAGCTCCGTTGGGGGTTTATTCGTAAGGTCTATGGGATTCTCTCCGCTCAGCTTCTTCTTACGACTCTTATCTCCGCCGTCGTTGTTCTTAACCCTCCGGTTAACGATCTCTTGACCGGATCTCCTGGGATTCTTCTCTTCCTTTGCATCATCCCCTTCATCTGTACGTAGATCTCTTTCGAAACACTTCTTGTTATAATATTAGGTTTTTGGATGTGGTAATTAGAATTCTTACGGTTTTGTTGACATGTGATTTCTGATTTTTCGGCGAATTCGTGTAGTTTGTTTTGTGGTGTTGAGATAATAGAAATGCAATTGTTGAATTGTATAATTCATTGTTAGTTTGTGTTTTAGGGTTCATATGATGCTGTCTAGAATGATTCGATTGTTAATTCTTTAGTTCTCATTGTGTTACATTAATAGCCCTTATGATTATGCAATTCTGTTCATCGTGGATTGTGTTTACACTAGAATTGTTATCTTTTTGTGGTGTTTGTAAATCTAATGGTTTAGGTCATATAGTTCGAGGTATGCTGGTTGGAGGTGATGATAGCTAGTGTATTAATGTTAGGATTCAGAATCTAGTTTTACTTTGGCCTTGAATGCTAAGTAGATTCTACAATAGATTTTGGATTTTGTTTTTCAAAAACCCATTTTTTCTCCGTTCAAGTTTACTTAACAATTTTTAATAGAAAAACTGAATGGACTACTACCATTCAAGGGCATAATCTAAACCTCAGTTTTTGTAAAAACTTAGATTGACGAACAAATCAGAAACATAAGGGAAGAATTCTAGAGCATCTCCTTACCCTTCTGACCTCAAACCAACCAAATGCTCGATAACCCCATATGTCAGTTAGCTTTTCCTCTTATGAGGTTTGCTTTGTTTGCTCTCATTGGGTGCTGGTTTGCTTGCGTCAATAGTCAGAATAGTTTTTAGTTTTTGTCTGGAAGGTTCTCTTGGTGGCATCATGTGCTCAGTTAGTAATTGTTAGAACCTTGAATTTGTGTTCTGATGTGTGGAAGATTTTATCTAGCACACGTCTGGAGATGTATGTTTCTGTTATTTTATACTTGTTGAGAATATTTATTGCTCATGTGATTGATTACTGGGAGATAATGTTTGCAGTAATCTGGCCTCTGCACATTTACCACCAGAAGCATCCTGTTAACCTGATCCTCCTTGCCCTGTTCACCGTCTCATTGAGCTTCACTGTTGGTGTCAGTTGTGCTATGACAGAAGGTTATATCTCTTTCCCTTTAAATTAAATGTTTGTAATCAATCAATCTGTTATTCCGTTGCAGTTCCAGCCACTTCTTAACTTACCTTATTGCCAAAGAACACATTTTGCCTACAACTTGAAATAGCAATGTGTTAATAGTCTAGTAACAATCTCTATTTCCAGGAAGAATCGTCCTCCAAGCTTTGATATTGACACTGTCTGTGGTCGGGTCTCTAACCGCATACACTTTCTGGGCTGCAAAGAAAGGAAAAGACTTCAGCTTCCTTGGACCCATTCTCTTCACCAGCCTGATCATTCTTGTAGTAACAAGCTTCATCCAGGTCCGTCTTCTAAAATATTCCCTCCTCACCACTAAACCAAACACCCAGTTTCACACATGCATACATATAAAGCCTTGAGATTTTCTTTATTATCATAATATTGCAGATGTTCTTCCCTCTTGGGCCGACTTCTATTGCCGTATATGGAGGAATCAGCGCATTGGTATTCTGCGGATACATAGTCTACGATACCGACAATCTAATCAAGCGTTTCACATATGACGAATACATCCTCGCATCAGTGGCTCTCTACTTGGACATCCTCAACCTCTTCTTGACCATATTGCGTGTGCTTAGGCAAGGCGACAACTGAAAGGGGTCATAAAGATGATGTTTTTCAGTGATGGAATTTATAACTAAAAAGCGTAACCCAATGCCTTTATGCGATTTACATTTGTGTGTATATCTTACTTCTGTTTGGAGAATTTAGTATATGATGATGCTATGTGGGTTAAACGATTGTGTAAACAAAATCAAGAAAAGCCTGATTTTTCAAGTTGAAACAAATGATAATTTTGGCGGAATTTTTATGTCTTACTGTACTCTTTTTTATTTTTTACGACCTCATAAATACATAACACTGACACTGTGACACACATAAAAAAAAAAAAAAAAAAAACTCTTACCGACCCAAACCTCATCTTCACCCACCGATCCGCCATTACAGACGAAGAAGATCATACAACCAAAGATTTCAACTACAATCTCTCTCTCTCTCTCTCTTTGAATCATGAGAGGTCACGATTGGATCAACAATAGCTTACCGGAGGAAATAATCCTCGAGATATTCCGACGACTTGAATCGAAACCCAGCCGCGACGCTTGCTCACTCGTCTGCAAACGATGGCTATCTCTCGAGCGCTTTAGCCGCACCACGCTTCGTATCGGAGCTTCCTTTTCTCCCGACGAGTTCGTATCTCTCCTCTCTCGCCGTTTTCTTCATATTACCTCTATCCATGTCGACGAGCGTCTCTCCGTCACCCTCCCTTCCCTCTCTCCTTCCCCCGTAATGTTTCCCTCATCGATAAATTGTTCTGTTAGTTTGGGATCGGATCTAGGATTGTTACTGGATTTAGTGGTGTTTGATTGATCTGTGACTCTACGATTCAAGATTGAATTCTGCTTAGATAATTTGATTGAATGTCAAATTTTGTTTGGATCTGGATTTGAATTTGGTTTTGTTGAAATTAGGATTCTGGATTGTATCTTGATACTGTATTAGATTGATCCCATTTTTGGAGAATGTATTCATCATTGTATTAGATTGATCCCATTTCTGAAGAATGTATTCATCATACTGCTTTTGTTTTTCTACATTGATCCCATTTCTGGAGAATGTGTGAATTGCTTTTAGTGTAATTGCTAGATAGATTTATCCTTCTCGTTCCTCAATTATTTTGCAGATTAGAAAACGTGGGAGGAACAGTTCATCCCCCTCGTCAAGTAAGCGTAAAAAATTGAATGCTAAGACACATTCTGCAGCTGAGAACGTCGAGTCTTGCAGCTTGACTGATGTGGGATTGACTGCTCTTGCCAATGGATTTCCAAGAATAGAAAACTTGAGCTTGATATGGTGCCCTAATGTTTCAAGTGCGGGTTTGCATTCCTTAGCTGAGAAGTGCACTTCACTCAGATCTCTGGATTTGCAGGTAATTTTTGTCCCTCGTATGTTTTAGGTAGATATTAACTACACTTGGTCTTTCTGATTGAAAAATTATATACAAAATCTATTTTTGAAGTAAATGCGGTATTCAACTATCTAGGTAAAACAAATGTATGAGGAATATTTGTATCCTTAGTTGGCTTTGAGTAACTTAGTTGATATATTTTTGGAAGTAATTCCTTGTTATCTCAGGTTGCATGGATCCCAGATTGTTTCCTTTTATGAGAAGTAGCTCAAATTGTCGGATATATGGATAGCTTTAATCATGTTCATAGTTTTTCTATTCAGATACTCTTGATCATTCAGTAAATGTATATGCCTCTCCTCTCAGCCTGTAACAGCGATTCTTGCTTATGTAGAACTGATTATAATCTTTTCATATATTCCTCTTGATAAAAAATATAATCTCATATGCTTAGGATGTGGTGTTTAGGGTTGCTTTGTTGGAGATAAAGGCTTAGCAGCTGTTGGAAAATTTTGTAAGCAACTCGAAGAACTAAACCTGCGTTTTTGCGAAGGCTTAACTGATATTGGAGTTATTGATCTAGTTGTTGGTTGTGCCAAGTCCTTGAAGTCTATTGGTGTTGCTGCCTCGAATAAAATAACAGATTTATCTCTGGAAGCAGTTGGTTCTCACTGTAAATTACTTGAAGTTTTGTTTCTGGATTCTGAATACATTCATGATAAAGGATTGATAGCAGTGGCTCAGGGATGTAACCGTTTGAAAGATCTGAAGCTTCAATGTGTTGGTGTGACGGATAAGGCATTTGGCGCAGTGGGGGACTTGTGTACTTCGTTGGAGCGATTGGCTTTGTATAGCTTTCAGCATTTTACTGACAAGTTAGTGATCCTGTTCCTTTTTAGTATCTTTGACTTTTCTTATGGGAGAAATACAATCTTTCTGGTGTGTAATTTAACTGTTAGACAAGTCAAGGGATCAGGAAAACCAGGCTTTTGCTCTTGTCTTTCATAATGTGCTTTTGTTAGATGTTATCTTGTCAAAATATTGCGTGAGGGTATAAGACATGTAAAATAAAGATGTGCCAAATGTTGGGTTGACCATATGAAGGACATGGAAGGACACTTGCCTGACATTAAGTGATGGCTTTGCATAGGATATTTACTTGATGTTATTTTGTATTTCAGGGGCATGCGGGCCATTGGTAAAGGGTGTAAGAAGTTGAAGAATCTCACTCTAAGTGATTGCTACTTTGTGACTTGCAAAGGTTTAGAAGCTATTGCTAATGGTTGCAAAGAACTTACACGTATAGAAATTAATGGATGCCACAACATTGGTACCTATGGAGTAGAGGCAGTTGGAAAATCTTGCCCGTACATTTTCTTTCTCTCTTTCTTTATTTCTTGTTAACTGCATCTTAATTGACTATAGGCTGGATCATTGATTAAACCGTTATTTCTGGGTGTATGTAGGCGCCTCAACGAGTTAGCTTTATTGTACTGCCAAAGGATTGGTAATTCTGCTCTTCAAGAAATTGGAAAAGGCTGTAAATCCCTAGAAATACTTCAGTTAGTAGACTGCTCAGGCATTGGAGACAACGCAATGTGCAGCATTGCTAAAGGCTGTCGCAACCTCAAGAAACTCCATATCCGCAGATGCTATGAGGCATAATCTCTCATCTCTTGAAATAAAGTATCCTCCTAGATCTATAGTCACTGAAACTGTTATTTGCGGTTTTCTTTGTGTAGATTGGGAACAAAGGAATTATAGCTATTGGAAAGCATTGCAAATCACTAACTGAGCTTAGTCTCCGATTTTGCGATAAGTAAACCCTGCAACTCTTTTGAATCTTGTTTCTTAAACAGTACCGGGACAAAAGCTAATTGTTTGTTTTATCTTATCCAGAGTTGGAGATCAAGCACTAATCGCCATTGGAAAAGGTTGTTCCTTACAGCAACTAAACGTAAGTGGTTGTAATCACATCAGCGATGCTGGAATCTCAGCAATCGCCAAAGGCTGTCCTCAACTTACTCACCTCGACATTAGTGTTCTTCAGGTAATTAGACACAACCTTCTTTTCTTAAGACAATAGTGTGTTTGTTGTTATTGTGATCTCAAGCTTGAGTCTGATCACAAAAAAATATTCAGAACATTGGAGACATGCCATTGGTAGAGCTTGGAGAAGGATGCCCAATGCTGAAAGACGTGGTCTTGTCTCATTGCCACAATATAACAGACTCTGGTCTGAATCATCTGGTACAGAAGTGCACACTTCTGGAGAGTTGTCACATGGTTTACTGTCCAGGGATCACTTCGGTTGGAGTGGCTACTGTCGTCTCAAGCTGTCCGCACATCAAAAAGGTGTTGATAGAGAAATGGAAAGTGAGCGAGAGGACAACAAGAAGAGCTGGATCGGTTATCACTTATCTCTGTATGGATCTGTAGATCGTCGTAATTTCAAGGTCAGTTTCGAAGGCTTGTGTTTAGTTAATAAAGGCATAACTTACTCCAAACATAACTTAGAAAGACAATTGTTTTTTCTTTTGTTTTGTTAACTTCGTATTTATAACATTTTTGTGAATTGTTTGTACATGGATGGAAAACTCTTAGTATAAGATATAATGCACCTGATATTGTTTGGTTTCGAACATTTGCTGGTTTTTGTATCATTATTAATGTGATCCCTATCAAGCAGCATTAACAATTTATTGATTCCAACATTGAATTAATAATTAATTACACCGTGATTAACAAAGACAGAAAATTTTAACTTCCCAATCCACCACAGAAAGATTCACTTAGATGAAAAAATGATAAGACAGCCTCTTTGTCTAGTTTCCGTTCTCCTTTAACTTTTGGATATTCCCACCCCTAACTTCTCTACAAACTCCTTAAAATTCTTCTCCGACGAACCTCCTGGAGCCACGGCGGCTTCCGCCTCCGCCTTCCATTTCAGAGCATTCTTCTTCAACTCCTCTGCCTTCTCCCCAACTGTCGCTTCCAAAAGCTTCTCTGCCACTTCTTCCCTAGGCACAACCCTCTTCTCTGTCGCTCCACGGCCAAGCCTAACTCCGGTCTTAAAAACATCAATAAGATGCACCGCATTGGTCACCTGATCTCCCCACAGCGGACAACAAACCATCGGGACCCCCAAAGACAAAGACTCCATCGTCGAGTTCCATCCACAATGAGTCACGAAACATGCCACTGAAGGATGAGCCAAGACTTGCTCCTGTGGACACCAATCCACAATCATCCCATTACCTTTGACACTACTTTCTTTGATTTCTTGCGGCAATACATGGGCCTCGACTTTGAAATCATGCGGTGGAGGTCTAATCACCCATAAGAACGATAAACCTGATATCAAAACCCCATGAGCGATCTCCTCGATCTGTTCTTGCCTTAAATACGCAACAGTCCCGAAAGAAATGTAGACAACGGATGATTTAGGCCTCGAGTCTAACCATTCGAGGCACTGATCCGCCGGTTTGCAAATGTCGCCGCTTACATCAGAAGTAATGGTTTTAGCGACTTTAAAAAGCGGTCCAATGGTTTTTACCGGACAAAGAGTGGACATGTAATCAAGAACTTCTTGTTCCAAGACGTCGAAAGAATCGATCAGGACGCAGAAAGACTTGCTAAGATTCTTGAACTGTCCAAGAATCGCTTGCCGCAAACCGATGAACTCAGAAGAAGGATGGAGAAAGCTAGGGATCTCTTCGTGATTCAAGACAGGAACACCAGGGAGCTTAACATCGAGCTCAGGTTCTGTCTCTGTAGGGAAAGAAACAGATCCATCTTGGTAATGGTAATAAGCAGAGAAACAAGCACAAGACTGAACCCAAAGAACCGCACAGGGAATGTTAAACTCTTCCGCTACGTGGCAAACCCATGGGATGAACGGGTTATTGATCAGACAAGAGACAGGCTCGTTCGCTTCTCTGTATCTTCTCACGAGTTTCGACACTTCTCGTATCCCAACGCTCTCGAGGTGTCGAATGTACACAATGAAATCAGCTCTCCGGTCATCGTCCTCTGCCCATTCGTCGTCGAAAAACTCAAACCGGATTGAACCGGAACCAACCGGTTTAAGCTCACCGTCAACGATCTTGTTGGCTAGTCTCATTTTCTTTCCCCAAAGCTCATTAGTGACGAAGGTAACGAGTAAACCCTTGGAAGCAATTAGCTTGCCGAGACGAAGTAGAGGGTTGACGTGGCCTTGTCCTTGAAACGACACGAGCATTACATGAACTGGCTTTGTCGATGGAGAATGTTCCAACACCATGTCCGAATCGGATCCCATATATTTTTGGTGGATAAAAAGAATGTTTATTAATTGCTTATGTTTTTGTAGATTTTCAAATACAAATAGTTTTTAATTTATATTAACGTCACTCATTCTCTCTACCACACATCTTACTTACCACCATCGTCTCTCACAATTTGCATCCATGTGTTATTTTCTTGCCACGCATACGTACATTGATCATCAATAACTTTGATTTGTTAGGATATTAAATGAGAGATGTTTACATTAGTAAATGCATACTTATTCATAATATAAATTATTAGTTTCATATGAGGCTTTGCACAATAAATGGGTCTAACTGTTATATCCACCTTACTTAGAGACAAGTCGGACGTGTGTCCAAATAGTGTCCACATAAATTAGAAGGATCCTATACATTTCTAGTGGGACAGTGGAAACGAGTATTAGAAACCAAAGTAATTTGTATAGTTAGAAAGATATTAGATGTCCAAATTATATAACAAAAGCTTATAACCTAACTAACTTCCTTGATATACAACTTTAAACCGGTGGACAGAAATTACATGGAAAAAAATATTTGTTTTTATCTACTTTTGCATACATAGATTAAAGACCATTTATTTTGATTCCATTGGTGGTAATACGTGGAAATGACATTTAAAAAAACAAATAAAATACAAATTTTATTCAAATATTGATTTTTTTATATATTAGTTGGGGTGACTTGGGGTTCACAAAACATAAGAAACTCATTAGATAAATTCCTCTATGTTTTTTTGTTTTGTAAATCTAAATTCCTCTATGTTTTAAGAACTACGACTAATATAAAACTTGCTGACAAAAAAGACAACAAAAAACTAATATAAAACTAGTATCTGTATTTTATTAATTTTTGATAACCTCTTTTCCTACTACCATTTGAAATGGTTTAAAATGTTTTTTTCCCATTCTGATAAAAATGGTGCTGAAAATGTCCTATTTTTATATTAAGGTCATTTCCAACGGGAGTTCTATCCTATAAAAATTTTAAAAAATTAAATTAATAAAATATTGAAAAGTATGTGAGAGAATTTTTTTTTGCAAGAAATCGGTTTTCTAAGAAAAGACTTTAGAACTTCTAAATATATTTAGAGAAATCCATATTAACACATGTCATGTTTTTAATAGTCAATTTAATTTTAAAAAGTAAAATTAAGAAACATAACTAAATAATATTAAAGATATTGGTATTTTATTGATGATATACTTAAAAGAGTTTCTCTACTCTTGTAGTTGCTCTAAGGACATGTGCAGCGGTGAGAGACCATTTTTGGTCCCAGTGAATTTTTTTTATTTTTTATTTTTAGATTTTTTATTTTTTAAAAACTAACTAATCGCGAGCCGGCACGTGTCAGTAGGGCCCGCGAATAGTGAGATAGAAAACCAAGGAATGTCGCGATATTGGGTACATCCCGCTTTGATTTTTTTCTTTTGGATTTATTCCTAAACAAAATTGGTGGGAGACGGAGCCCAAGTGACGCTGATGCACTTAGTCTAACATGTTAAAACATTGTTTCATAAGAGTTTGAACTTTCTAATATGTTCTTACTCTCATCTATTATCATTTTATTCATTATGTATATATATATATATAGAAGAAAATTTCACATATCACACCAAAAAAACATATAGTTGAATTTATGAGGAGTCAACAAGATATAATTCATCTAAAAAATGAGATGAACCACTAACGAAATATGTTTCGTATATGAACTTTGGAATCATAACTAATACTCGATTTAAAGAGATGTACATCTAGCTTATTGTATATATGGAAGAATTTATGAAAATAGTAAAATATATATAGATCACCATAGTCATCAGATTAGATTGATATGCTTTTTAGCGGAAGAAAAGGAACAAAACATATGATAAGATCATTGTTGAAATCTAGAAAATGTTCTTATCATATGTTTGTGGTGGTTTATGTTTTAGGGGTACATTAACATTTGGACATTTACGAGACATTGTTTTATCACTAGTCTTTTCTGTTGTCTTCTCTTGTCACATGTTTCGTAACCAACTTGTCGACAAACTCTCTAAAGTTCCTATCAGATGATCCACCGTACGCCACGGCGGTCTCCGCTTCCTTCTTCCATCTCTGAGCGTTTTCTCTCAGCTCTGCCGCGTGCTCTCCCACGGTGGCCTCAAGCAGCTTCTCCGCCACAACCTCCCTGGGAACAACCTTTTTCTCAGCAGCTCCGCGGCCTAGTCTCACTCCTGTCTTGAAAACGTCAACCAAGTAAACTGCATCAGTTACTTGATCACCCCATTGTGGAAAGCAAACCACAGGGACTCCCGAAGTTAAAGCCTCCATCGTCGAGTTCCATCCACAGTGACTTAAGAAGCAAGAAATTGCAGGATGACCTAACACTTTCTCTTGTGAACACCATTCCACGATTTTACCCTTTTCTTCAAGTTCACGAGGCAAAACATATGGTTCGACAAGTGACCCTTCCATTGGAGGTCGAACAACCCATAAGAACGACAAGCCAGTGCTCAAAATGCCATGAGCGATCTCCTCCATCTGATCTTGCTTCAAGCCGACTATAGTCCCAAAGGAGACGTAAACGACTGAGGATGGTTCTCTCGAGTCAAGCCACTCTACGGAGTCAGTAGTTGGCTCAGAGATATCTCCCTTAACGTCAGAGCCTATGGTTTGAGCCATCTTGAAGAGTGGACCGACAGGGCTAAAGATGGCTTGAGGAAAAAGGTCTGACATGTGGTCGATGATATCTTTTTCAAGTTCGTAAAAAGTGTCGATGAAAAGATAGAAAGGCTTGTCGTTTTCGAGTCGCTTGAGCTGGTCTAAAATGACTTCTCCGTAGGCTTTATAGGGAGACGAAGGGTGAAGAAAGCTTGGGAACTCGTCATGCTTCAATAATGGCAAGCAGGGGATTTCAACATTGAGGTCTGGCTCAGTTTCTGTAGGAAACTTAACTAACCGGTGGTGGTAATAGTAATAAGCGGCAAGGCAAGCGCAAGACTGGACCCATAGAACAGCCGAAGGGATTTGAAGCTCCTCGGCCACGTCACATACCCACGGCACATAAGCGTTGTTTATAAGACACGTCACCGGTTCCTTGTTATATCTCTTCACGAGATTCTTGATCTCTTGTTTTCCGACAGCTTCAAGGTGTGGTCGGAAGGCATTGAAGTCGGCTCTTTTTTCGTCCTTGTCAGTTAAACCATCAGAGAAGAACACGAACCTGATGAAGCCTAGACCGACAGGTTTGAGCACGCCCTCTTGAATCTTGTTGGCTTGACGCATCTTTTTGCCCCATGGCTGCTCTGTGGTGACAAAGGTGACGAGTAAGCCTTTAGAGGCTATGAGCTTTCCTAGACGAAGAAGAGGGTTTATGTGACCTTGGCCTGGGAAAGACACGAGCATCACATGAGCAAGACGAGACGGTTCCATGGATATCTATTAACTTTCTTCAAGGAAACTAGAAACTGATTTTATTTTCTTTACACTGTCCAATATATATGGGTGTGTGAACATGCACATTATACAAAAACAACAAGAGAAAGTAGCAAAAGGAGTGGCCTAAATCAAACACGTCTTCTTCCTTTGTCTTTTATCTCTTCGTAAAATCTTCGACGATATCTATTGCCACTGTACGAGTTTTATTTACATTGGTTTTCTTATATGTTTATGTTTATTTACTTGCTTGTTAGCAAATTGTTTGTTGTATGGTAAAAAAGTAGATGGGATAGCACAAGTTTATGCACTCAAGGACGTGTAACGAATAAGTTGGATAATCAATGATGTTCTTCTGGTATCCGAGAATACCGACATTGTTCTTTGCGTTCTTGGATGCATGTTTTCATTTGTCAGTGAATGTGATATGTTGCTAGAAATTATATGGTTGGAATGGCGTGAATGTGTTAAGTAGCTTGTGACAAGTTAAATTAAATGTTAAAGGAAGGTATTGAAAATATTAAATGGTTAAGTTAACGAATAAAAGTTAAATGATAAAATCTTGCATGGATCATTGATCATTGGGATTGTACGTCGTAAACAACTTGTTCTTAGATAAAGAATACAAAAGATTACTATAATAAATAACATGCATCGTATGATAATTACGACTTACGTGGCATTATTAGTGTTTTTCGCTGTATTTAAAGAAAGCAACTTGTCAACAAATTCTTGAAAGTTCCTCTGGGAAGATCCACCGTTTGTCACAGCAGACTCAGCGTCCTCCTTCCACCTCCGAGCGTTTTCTCTCAGCTCTACCGTCTTCTCTCCAACTGTGGCCTCAAGCAGTCTCTCAGCCACCTCTTCCCTTGGAACAATCCTCTCCTCAGCCTCTCCTCGGCTGAGTCTCACTCCTGTCTTGAAAACATCAATAATGTACACTGCATTTGTCACCTGATCACCCCACTGCGGGAAGCAAATAACCGGAACTCCTGAAGTTAAAGCCTCCATGGTTGAGTTCCATCCGCAATGACTTAAGAAACAAGCAACCGCAGGATGAGCTAAGACTTTCTCTTGTGGACACCATTCCACGATCTTCCCCTTCTCTTCAAGCTCTCGAGGCAGAACTTGTGGCTCTTGGGAAACACCTTCTAAAGGAGGCCGCACAACCCATAAGCAGGACAACCCGGAGTTTAGAATACCGTGAGCAATCTCCTCGATTTGCTCTTGCTTCAAGTAAGCCACAGTCCCAAAGGAGATGTAAACAACGGAGGATGGTTCTCTCGAGTCAAGCCACTCTATGCAGTCACTGGCTGGCTCGGAGATGTCTCCCTTAATGTCAGAGTTTGTGGTTTTGGCCATCATGAAGAGTGGACCGATGGGGTTGATGATGACTTGAGGGCAGAGCTTTGACATGTGGTCAATAGTATCTCTTTCCAGTTCTTGAAAAGTGTCGATGAGAACAGAGAAAGGCTTGTGAAGTCGCTTGATCTGTTCTAAAATGATACCACCGAAAATGGAATGCATAGATGAAGGGTGGAGAAAGCTAGGGATCTCGTCATGCTTCAACGCTAATGGCTTGAAAGGGACTTCAATGGTTATCTCCGGCTCGGTTTTGGTCGGAAACTTAACTAACTGATGGTTGTAATAGTAATAAGCGGCGAGACAAGCACAAGACTGGACCCATAGGACAGCAGAAGGGATATGAAGCTCCTCGGCTACGTCACAAACCCATGGGATAAAAACGTTATTTATGAGACACCTTACTGGTTGCTTCTCATACTTCTTTACCAGATTCTTGATCTCTCGTTTCCCGGAAACTTCAAGCCAATTCAGGAGCAAATCACTGTCTTCTTTGTATACACACCCAACGTTAAAGAACTCAAACCGGAGGAAACCTAGGCCGACTGGTTTAAGAACACCGTCTTGAATCTTGTTGGCTTGACGCATCTTCTTGCCCAATGGCTCCTCCGTAGTGACAAAGGTAACGAGTAAGCCTTTGGAAGCAATGAGCTTTCCCAGACGCAGAAGAGGGTTTATGTGACCTTGGCCTGGGAAAGACACGAGCATCACATGAGTAAGACTAGCTATAGACGGTTCCATTGGATTCTATTTTCTATAAAGGAAACTGGTTTTGTTTTCGTTACACTCTCCAATTTATGTGAACAAATTTCCACAGAAACTAGCAAAACTAGTGGCCAGAATGTACACTTTTTTTTTTTTTTTAACATTTTTGATAGAAGCATTTACAATGATTGACTTATAGCAGAAAAGACCAAAACACTATACGAAAATAAATAAACATATGATGGCAAGAGAAGCAAACACAAAAACGCAACCAGAGTAAAGAATCTAGACGTCTTGTTTCAAGTACATTATCTCTTCGTACAATTTTGGACGATCACAATTATGTCCGGGACCATACATGCATGTCTCTTTCGACACTTTGTTGGGTTCCATCGTTTTATGAATGTTTGTTTCATACTAGGACTTGATTCCATACGCAATCTCTGATTTGACTTTTATTTTTTAGTTACAATTATTAATTATTACGCCTAGTGTGATTGATCCGTATTACTGGATCAAATTCACCAAACATTTCACTATATCTCTTATGCATTTTTCATTTTTGATAAGTTTGGAGAAAACCTTAGAAGTGAAATAGTTTCTCTCAATTTATTCATTAGATTTTAGGCTTATTTATACAAAGTCTCAAACTTGATTACCAAATTATTTACATATATGATAATAGTGAATCTACCTATTTTAGATATACACAAATATCAGTTTCCATTTAACTCGATCTCGTATCTCCGAGATCTCCTAATAATTTCCTATCTTAACCAACATTTTTATTACTTACAAAACCTATAATACACTTATCAAGGTACACTTGTTCAATTTATATTGGTGCATGCAACATACATTTGATGCATCTAATGATATATTTGTAACTATGCAATCATTGAAGATTCATGTAATGAAAAAAGTTTCTGAAATTAGAGAGCAGAAGAGGTAGAAAGGCTATAAAATATTTTCTTTTTGAGATACACTTGGAAGAAACTATGAAGAAACTATGGCAAACCATTGACTGATGCCACCATCATAGGAGTGGTCTGCTTGGTTGCAGATGGAGCTGAACCGGGGTTTTAATTTTCCTTTCGTAGTAGTTTTGGGGTTTGAAGTTACATCAAGGTGTATCAGGATCTGTAAATTACTATTCTCTTGATTCATACAAATTAGAAACCCTTAAGAGTATTCAACTAAGATTTTTTTTGTTTTTTTTTGGTTATATTTTCTCGATCTCATCAACGTTTTCACCTGAATCCACAAATACGTAGTGGCTTAAGAAGCAAGGAACTGCATGACAAGCCAACACTTTCTCTGTTGGACACCATTCCACGATTATCCCTATCTCTTCGGGGCTCTCAAGGCAAGACGATGTAGTTGAATGATTTCACCTCGAAAATTTGAAAAGCAATTCATCCCTAGTATCATATGTATTGCATAAGCATAACTATGAACCAATATTAATTCCATAAATACCAATATTTAAGATTCTATTGGTTTAAACGTATTGGTTGACTTTTTGACTTTGTGGAAGGAAATGGTTGCTGAGAACTAATCAAGCTATTTTAAATAGATTTTACATTATATCCATTGATAAATCTGTCGTAAAAATTAAATATGTCACTAATTATAAATCTGTCACTATATAAAAAAAAATCTGTTGTCTAAATAAATCTGCAAAAAAAAATCTGTCATTCATAAACAAATCCGTAGCAAGTAGTCCGAGAGATTTTGAAATTATTTTTATTTTTTTTTTCAAAATCGCTAGAATTTTTTAAAGATAATGTTGATTTCTTCCCCAAACAAAGCAAAAAAAAATTATTTTAGTCATGAAAAGAACTCAACTAACCCATATATTTTATGAGTTAGTTAGTTAGTTTAGTAATTATCTTTAAATCTATGTCAATCTAGTTTTTTTCCTCAAAAAAGAAATAAATAATCTCTAAATTATGTAAAGAACAATCAATAGAGAATTTAAATTTGGTATAGACAACACCGGAAACAAGATTAACTGGAGACATTAGTAATATTTAACATTGTCTTAACATCAATCAATTTGTCAACAAACTCTTGAAAGTTCCTCTCAGATGATCCTCCGTATGCCACGGCAGACTCAGCCTCCTCCTTCCACCTCCTAGCATTTTCTCTCAGCTCCACCGCCTTCTCTCCAACTGTGGCCTCAAGCAGTCGCTCAGTCACCTCTTCCTTTAAAACGATCCTCTTCTCAGCCTCTCCACGGCTGAGTCTCACTCCTGTCTTGAAAACATCAATCAAGTACACTGCATTTGTCACCTGATCCCCCCACTGCGGAAAACAAATTACAGGAACTCCTAGAGTTAAAGCCTCCATGGTTGAGTTCCATCCGCAATGACTTATGAAGCAAGCAACCGCAGGATGAGCCAAGACTTTCTCTTGTGGACACCATTCCACGATCTTCCCTTTCTCTTCAAGCTCTCGAGGCAAAACTTGTGGTTCTTGGGATAACACTTTTACAGCAGGCCGCACAACCCATAAGCAGGACAAACCAGAGTTTAGAATGCCCTGAGCAATCTCCTCGATCTGCTCTTGCTTCAAGTAAGCCAGCGTCCCAAAAGACACATAAACGACAGAGGATGGTTCTCTCGAGTCAAGCCACTCTATGCAGTCACTGGCTGGCTCGGAGATATCTCCCTTAATGTCAGAGCTTATGGTTTTAGCCACCGTAAAAAGCGGACCTATAGGTTTGATGAGGACTTGAGGGCAGAGCTGGGACATATGGTCAATAGTGTCACTTTCCAGTTCTTGAAAAGTGTCAATGAGAACAGAGAAAGGCTTGTGAAGACGCTCGATCTGTTCTAAAATAATACCTCCCAAATTTCGAAGCGGAGAGGAAGGGTGGAGAAAGCTAGGGATCTCGTCATGCTTCAGCGCTAATGGCTTGAATGGGACATCAATGGTGATCTCCGGCTCTGTTTCGGTCGGAAACTTAACTAACTGATGGTTGTAATAGTAATAAGCAGCGAGACAAGCACAAGACTGGACCCATAGGACAGCCGAAGGGATTTGAAGCTCCTCGGCTACGTCACACACCCATGGGACAAAAGCGTTATTTATGAGACAACTCACTGGTTGCTTCTCATACTTCTTGACCAGATTCTTGATCTCTCGTTTCCCGGAAATTTCAAGCGTTTTCAGGAAAACATCAAAGTCGCCATTGTAGACGTATCCAACGTCAAAGAACTCAAACTGGATGAAACCTAAACCGACTGGTTTAAGAATACCGTCTTGAATATTGTTGGCTTCACGCATCTTTTTCCCGTATGGCTCCTCTGTGGTGACAAAGGTGACGAGTAAGCCTTTAGAGGCTATGAGCTTTCCTAGACGAAGGAGAGGGTTTATGTGACCTTGGCCTGGGAAAGATACCAACATCACATGAGTAAGACTAGACGGTTCCATCTCCATTTCCACTTTTTTTTTTTTTTTTTGTGCAAGACTAATTTAGTAGATATACATATATGTTGTCTTCTTTAGATCACCATTTCAAAGTTGGCCACCCTTAATTATTATAATTATGTGAGGTTTGGTACAACAGGCCTGTCAAGTGTCACAGCGGCTTATAATACCCTTACATGTTTCCCATGTCGATAATATTTTACTAATTTTATTTGATTTTACACTAGTAGGAAATTTTATTTTATTTAAGAAAAAAGGTAACAAAATACTTGATTAATTTGTTTTATAATAGATAAAACTTTTTAACAAAGAGACCTAAGAAAAGAAGAGAAAACTAGAAGATAAAATACGTGAGGAGATCACCTACTTGGTTTATTTTTTCAACGATTTACCTACTTTGATTATTTTAATGGTATAATTAGAAAATATAAACCCACGAGATCAGTTAAGAACTCTAGAGATGATGTTGACAAAAACCCCAAAATTAACATGCTTGGATTAAAAACAAGTACGTGACTATAATTTATAATCTGATAAACTTGTTGAACAGATCACTTTTTATTTTTAATCTTTTTTTTTGTCGTTAACTCTCTAGAGCTATCCCACAAAAACCAACTTTCCAATGCGATATGAGACTTAATCCTAATTTATCTAATTTTCTTTTTAATTGAGATTCGGATTTTGATCCGGACAACATGATTTTATCAATTGAACGTAAGTATAAAATATGTAAGATTCTAATATGACTCTTTCACTATAGATTGATCTTTTCTTCAAACAATGATGACTCCACCTCTTCTCTTTACTAAATGGGTAGAGAATTGTTTATAGAAGAATTGTGCATAATCAAAATTTCAGGTATGAATTTTGTAGTTAGTTTTTGTGTCTATAGATCAAATTGACTTAGTTATATGACTTGATCAAAAAGTTGAATGTGATTTGTATTGGGCCGTAGTAATCACACATTCACACTGCCTCTTTTGTCTATTCGACATATTAGATTCGACATCATTTTGGTCGGAACGCATGATATGCATGTAGATAGTAGATAAAGTAGTAAAAGGAGTGGCACGAAATCATACACGTGAGGTGGTTCAATAATGTTAAGTGTTTTCAACTCAAGAAAATAGAAAATCGTTGACAAAAAAATAAATACAGAGAAAATCGTCGTAATTAATATCTTGAACCATGCATACCAAAATCTCTATATAAATATATATTTTTATATTTTTTAAATCTTAGTTTTGTTTATTGTATTTTACAACTTTAAAAAGTATCAAATGTTCATCAATGTCCCAAGTACAATATATAGTCAGTGCATCACCAAGTAGATTAAAAAGTTCATTTGAATTTTTGAATGATTTATAATCAACTTCCATGAAAGGTACCAACATAATCCTTCCACCATTGGATAATAAGATACATAAGCTATAAGCTATACACGTGTAACATATGAACTGATAGACAACACTGCAAAAACGTTAATACAAAGGAGACCTTATTAAGTAAGGTTTGACATAGTCTTCATACAACAACCAAGTTGTCAACAAACTCTTGAAAGTTCCTCTCAGATGATCCTCCGTATGCCACGGCAGACTCCGCGGCCTCCTTCCACCTCTTAGCGTTTTCTCTCAGCTCCACCGCCTTCTCTCCAACTGTGGCCTCAAGCAGTCGCTCAGTCACCTCTTCCTTTAAAACGATCCTCTTCTCAGCCTCTCCACGGCTGAGTCTCACTCCTGTCTTGAAAACATCAATCAAGTACACTGCATTTGTCACCTGATCCCCCCACTGCGGAAAACAAATTACAGGAACTCCTAGAGTTAAAGCCTCCATGGTTGAGTTCCATCCGCAATGACTTATGAAGCAAGCAACCGCAGGATGAGCCAAGACTTTCTCTTGTGGACACCATTCCACGATCTTCCCTTTCTCTTCAAGCTCTCGAGGCAAAACTTGTGGTTCTTGGGATAAACCTTCTAAAGGAGGCCGTACGACCCATAAGCAAGACAACCCGGAGTTTAGTATGCCGTGAGCAATCTCCTCGATTTGCTCTTGCTTCAAGTAAGCCACAGTCCCAAATGAGATGTAAACAACGGAGGATGATTCTCTTGAGTCAAGCCACTCTATGCAGTCACTGGCTGGCTCGGAGATATCTCCCTTAATGTCAGAGTTTGTGGTTTTGGCCATCATGAAGAGTGGACCGATGGGGTTGATGGTGACTTGAGGGCATAGCTTTGACATGTGGTCAATAGTATCTCTTTCCAGTTCTTGAAAAGTGTCGACGAGAACAGAGAAAGGCTTGTGAAGTCGTTTGATCTGTTCTAAAATGATATCACCGAAAGTGGAATACTTAGATGAAGGGTGGAGAAAGCTAGGGATCTCGTCATGCTTCAACGCTAATGGCTTGAATGGGACTTCAATGGTGATCTCCGGATCTGTTTCGGTCGGAAACTTGACTAACTTATGGTGGGAGTAGTAATAAGCGGCGAGGCAAGCACAAGACTGGACCCATAGGACAGCAGAAGGGATATGAAGCTCCTCGGCTACGTCACAAACCCATGGGATAAAAACGTTATTTATGAGACAACTCACAGGTTGCTTCTCATACTTCTTGACCAGATTCTTGATCTCTCGTTTCCCGGAAACTTCAAGCCAATTCAGGAGCAAATCACTGTCGTCTTTGTATACACATCCAACGTTAAAGAACTCAAACCGGAGGAAACCTAAACCGACTGGTTTAAGAACACCGTCTTGAATATTGTTGGCTTGACGCATCTTCTTGCCCAATGGCTCCTCTGTGGTGACAAAGGTGACGAGCAAGCCTTTGGAGGCAATGAGCTTTCCTAGACGAAGAAGAGGGTTTATGTGACCTTGGCTTGGGAAAGACACGAGCATCACATGAGTTAGCGACGATCCAATCTCCATTTCCACTTTTTTTTTTTTCTTTTTGTGTAAGACTAATTTGTAAATTTCCAAGTTAGACACCCTGACCTATCTTATAATTATGGCAGGTTTGGTACAACAGGCTTGTCAGCGGCATATAATACCCTTGCATGTTTCTCATTCTTTTGTCGATGATAGTATAATACTCCTCTTCTTTTTCTATTATAAAAACAAATTCATAAAGTATTTTGTTGCATTAAAGAATAGGCGTAAGAAAAAAATACAAAAACTAGAAGATAAAAATTCATCATCACCTACTTATGTTATTAGAAATATAAACCACGAGATCATTAATAATATACACTATACTAATTAAGAACTCTAGAGATAATGTTAACGGTTGACAAAAACCCCCGAAATCAACATGTTTTTTTTTTTTTTTTTTGTCGTTAACTCCCTAAGCTATCCCACAAAAATCAACTTTCCAATGCATATTTGAAATATTCCATTCAAGAATCCGATCTATTTTTTTTATGTGATATTCAATCCGATACGAGACTTAATCCGATTTCCTTAAGACGTAAGAGATACGTTATAGGAAAGCGACATATTTAATCTAGAAGTTTTTTATAGTTTCAGTTTTTATGAAATCGATAAAACCAAAAATTCTAAGAAACTAAAATGAAATAAGAAAAACGTTAACATCCTAGGCGTATATTGGGGTGATTATAATTAGGTTTGTTCTTGTTATTTTACAAAACTATGTGTGAGATCGTGAGAGTCTTGATCTCGAGACCCAACACCATAAGCAAATAATTAGTGGTCATTATAGTGAAACCTGTGGCATGTGAAATGCTGATCGAGAAAAGTAGGAATTTGGAAAAAAGCCTTTGAGCGGCCCAAACGCCAAACACTCTCTCCTCTCTCATGAAAACCCTAACCGCACAGATCGAGGGGGAAGCATCTTCACCGGCGCCGTTGGTGCTTGTGTGTCTTTTCCCTCCCCTTCTTGTTTCTTTCTTCTTGTAGAGCTCATCGATGGTGGACGATTGTCAGAAATGGAGCTTAGGTGATGGGCGTCTCTTTTCTCCGACGGCGGTGGTGTGGTGTCTCTTCTCTGATGTAGCGGCGGCTCCAATCGGGCGGTGGAGTGCTCTGCTGCGCATGACCCTGGTTTGAAGACGCTGGCGGTTGTATCAGAGCCTCTCCTTGGCTCAGCCGTCCCTTTAGTTGTTGTGGCTACGACGGAAGTCAGAGATGAAACGGTGGGTTCGCTGTTTTGATTCGGCGGTTCACGGTAGGTTCTTTGGATCCTTTACTAGCCCCTTCGGGTTTTGGTTTTGGTTTGTTTGCTTGAGCCAATCATCTTCCGGATCCTCCGTTGGGGTTTCCTCCGGTCCGGGTGATTGGTTTTGGCTCAGGGGTTGTCGAGGCTCCTGGTTTGGTTGGAGGGGATAGATTCCCGGTCGTCGGTTTGCTAGGAATGGGTTCTGACTTCTCGGAACCGGTTGTCGGACGATTGGGTATTCCGGGAGGAGTGTAGCAGGTTGGTGAGTCGGCGGTTTGGTTTCAATGGTGGGATCCGGATTCTTCCACCGGCGTTCCTCTTCCTCTCGATCTTGCCGCAACGCCGTGCTCCTTGAATCCGCCGGTGCTAGTGCTCTGATTCTCTGCCTCCGGTTATACAGCAAGATCCGATCCTCCGATCTCTTCTCCGGCGAGCTTTCCGACGTCCTTCTTGGGTAGCCAAAGTTTCGTTTTTCTGTAATCTGATACCGGCCCGTTAAGGGCCCAACCCATTGAGGGGTTTTCATATATTTAAAAAAAAAAAAAAAAAAAGAAATGCTGATCGAGAGGAAAGATATGTCATTACTAGTTCTTCTGATCTAGAACTCAGATTTTATGCTATTAAACAAAAATTGTGTTGATTCAAAATTCAAATGGTGTCAGATTCAAATGCATATTCATTATTTGAAGAACACATCCACAATATGTAGGATAAAAAAAAAAAATTATCGCAATTTAAAACTTATTATCAAACTTGTTGAAATTCTACAAAATCAGGCAGAGCTAAATATATCATAGGCTTGGACAAAATATTTGTTAGTTCCGATTCGATTCAAAAAAATTTGAATATTCGTAAAATTTGGAAACAAAACAAATAGGAAAATACATTATTCGTTAACGATATCATTTTTTCTTAGTATCCGTGTATTTTTATAGATTTATATAAGAATATATAACTATATATATCAAAATTATTATATGATTTGCACATTTATATGTTTTTGGCTTGTATCTCGTTTATCATATTTTGGACATGTGTTGGATTTGTTGATAAATGGTGACATTTTTTATATAATATAATAATTTGTAAATAGAATTAAATAATATCAAAATCTATCCAAAGTTAGATTTCTTGGTTGACGTGGTTCAACCAAAAATCTCAATTTTCTCTGTGGATGATTGATTTACTCACTTTACATTCCCAAAGTTTTCAACTTTTTTTATTTATTTTGAGCTTCAAAAGACTCCTCCTTTCTAATGGCTTCATCTGCATTTGCTTTCCCTTCTCACATAATAACCAAAGGAGCATCTACAGATTCTTGCAAATCAACTTCTTTGTCTTCTTCTCGATCTTTGTCTACATATCTTCCATCGCCATGTCCGAGACCCAACAACGATTTACATGTAAGCTTACTTATACTCTCTTTTCTCTGCTTCATCGATGATTTAGGGAACTATGAGATTTTGTCATTGCCCATTTGTAAATTCTTGAACTGAAATAATGGGTTTACCTCAATTTTGACAGAAGTCAAACAAATCGGACTCTTTTCCAATGTTGATTTATTGAAATTGAGAATTGATGCTGTGATATTTAGACTCTCTTTCAGTTCTAATTTCTGGAGAAAATGACAGCTTTTGTTCTCCAGACCCATCTCTTCGGGTCCGATGTACCAATCTGCTGCCAATTCCGCTAATCCGGAATCCCATGTTCTCAAAAACTGCTTAACAGATGACAAACAGGTAAAAATCATAACTTTGATTGAGCCTTACTTGTTTACTTAAGCATTATTGTGTCTTTGAGTTTGGGTTTCGTTTAGTAACGATTTCAAATATTGTGGCAATGCATAAATGCTAAATCTTTTATCTAATGCTGAATCTATGATGGGGTTGGTTCATGGTTATTATTGACACCGTTTCTTAAGGCTTGTGCAGTTGGGAGGAGGAAGAACATGATGATGATGGGCTTACTCATGTCTGGTTTAATGGTTTCAGAAGCCAATCTTCCAGCAGCGTTTGCATCAACACCAGTGTTCAGAGAATACATTGATACATTTGATGGGTACTCTTTTAAGTACCCTCAAAATTGGATCCAAGTCCGAGGAGCGGGTGCTGATATATTCTTTAGAGACCCTGTTGTCCTCGATGAGAATCTCGCAGTTGAGTTTTCTTCGCCTTCTTCCTCAAACTACATGTCACTTGAAGACTTGGGATCCCCTGAAGAAGCAGGAAAGAGAGTAGTTCGACAGTACTTGACTGAGTTTATGTCCACTCGACTTGGGGTCAAACGCCAGGCCACCATCCTGAGCACTTCTTCTAGAGTTGCAGATGACGGTAAACCGTACTACCAAGTCGAGGTAAGCTAAAGTCAAAATACCATACTGCATCCTAATTTTGTGAAATGACATCTCAGGTTTTGGATATTTTGAAACTGTGTAACGTAGTGTTGTTGTTCAGTTGTCTTCAAATATTAAATTATGAGTGCAACATCATATGACGGCTTAGATCATTTGCTACTTGAGCTTAATTATAAGGAGAATGTTTTTGTGCCTATTGCTGAAACCAAGTGTGAAGCTTTAGGTGAATTTAGACAGAACCGGACCATGACATTTTTCTTGTTGGTTCAGAGTTGCATAATACATTTGTTTTGTTGATCAATCATAGTGTTGCAGCATGGTTTAATCAATCATAAGAATAGTTTTCTTGATCAAACATATTTTGTTGCAAGATGTCTTGATCAATCACAGGATTTCAGACTTGCATAAGAAACAACAGTTTAATCTTCAACAATTCTCTAGTGTTTACGGATTGTTTCATCTGAAGTTGCAACTTGCATTTATGCTTAGAGATATTGTATGATAAACCACATAGCTCATGAGCGACAATAATGTGTGTTTGAATGATTGAACAGGTAAACATAAAGTCATACGCCAACAACAACGAGCTAGCTGTGATGCCGGAAGATAGAGTGGCTCGTTTGGAATGGAACCGGCGCTACCTAGCGGTTCTAGGAGTTGAGAACAACAGACTCTATTCATTGAGACTCCAAACACCTGAGAAAGTTTTCCTAGAAGAAGAAAAAGATCTAAGAAGAGTCATGGATTCATTCAGGGTCGAGAAGATATAGAAGAGCTCACAATTCTCCATTTATTTTCATTTTTCCAAACCAAAACATCTTGTTGCTGGTTACTTTTGATTACAAAACAAAAGGATTTTGATTCAAATGACATCTTGATATGGTTGAGAATTATTGTAAACTGACAAGTATAAACCAGTGGATAAATTGAACTGTTCATCGATATATAAACCGGAACCGCTTAATCAAAATTGAGGTATAATTGCCGGTTTATCTCTAAGGCTCTTTTGTTTGGTTTAACGACTTTGACAAAAACCCTCACCGGAGAAAAAGGGAAGTAAAAGAAGACGAGACGACGATGGTGGGATTTGAGAGCTACGTGATTGTTCACAACATAGCGAAGCGTCACAACATCGGCACACTAGCTCGTAGCGCCACTGCCTTTGGTGTTACGGAGCTGATCCTTGTCGGCCGTCGTGATTTCAACGCCTTCGGGAGCCATGGTTCAGCTTCTCACATCCGATTCCGCCATTTTCACTCCCTTGCCGATGCTCGTACCTACTTAAAGGTCTCAACTTTAGTCAGATTCAACTCAAATTTGGGAACTTTCTTTATGGGTCTTATCATTGCTGGATTAGGGTGTTTCAAAGTTTGAGTCTTTTGTTGTTTAGGAGGAGAAAGATTGCGATATTTGTGGCGTTGAGATTGCAGATGGAGCTGCTGCAGTTAACGAGCATCCTTTTAAAAGAAGCACTGCTTTTCTTCTCGGTAATGAGGTAATCAAAAGATCTGATTTTTACATAACTTTGAATGTTCCAGTTTAACTTAAGTTTGTGAAGTTAGCTAAGGGTTCTTAGTTCTGAAGAAACATCGTTATGGGTTACTTTGTTTGCTATGAGATCGTGATCTTTTTGGTTAGTTTCAGTTTTGAACAATGAGTTAATCAAGTAGATTTATAGGAAATCAATAATTTTGTTTGAGACTGTGAACTTAGAATTTGGATCTTTAGTCAGTTTCATCTGTGAACAATAATGAGAGAACAAGTAGACTACAGATACTTGAATGGTTGAAACACATTTTACAACTTCAGGAATTGGAGTGAAGTTAGCTCAGAGTTATAGCCTTCGACTATTGTACGTTTAATCCGAAAACTGCTTATTCTGGCTTCAATGGTTGTGCAGTTGTGGTCTCTGCCATTAACTAAATGGTAGGTAATAAGCTTTCGAGATTTTAACAAATTATTACTGAAGGACCAATTTTTGGGGATTTTGTAGGGATCAGGATTATCTGCCAAGGAATATGAAATATGCGACTTCTTTGTGTATATTCCTCAGTATGGCTGTGGCACTGCCTCCTTGAATGTGACTGTTGCAGCTTCTATTGTTTTGCATCATTTTGGAGGTATTATGTTTTCTGTTTCTGTTCCCATTTTGTTAAGATTAGAAAAACAGTTTGATGGATAGCAAATTTATAGAAAATAGTAACTCAGTGTGACTGCTTAGTCATATGGACAATGATGATAGTGTTCGTTTCTTAAAAATAGCATTCTTCTGTTTCAGTTTGGGCTGGATTTTCTGAGCGTGTCCGGGACGGAAGCAAATTTATAGTGGCTGATAGACCCGTGAGACAAGGAAGACGGAATATCTGTGCCGGAACAGAAGAATCCATCATCGAAGAGCGGAAGTTGAGGAAAGAAAGTGCGGAAAATGGGTTTTTCGATGATAATGGAAATGAGAATGGAAATTCATCATCCGACCTTTTGGACGGTTTGTTCCTTAACGAATAATTGACTTTGAATATGAATGAAGCAAAGTTTTTGTTATTTCGGGTTTTAAGTCCTGGACAAGATCAGGCACACCCTTCAATATATATTATCAAACAGAGTCAGCTCTCGTTAGTTCATTCCCTAGTTACCAAATCTTTGTTTTGCAAGTAGAGAAGGCGCATAAATTACGCAAAGTTGATTACTTGATTTTGATTTGTTGATTTGATATGAATGCGTTTGAAGATTGGTTCAGTTGATATATCTCATTGCTCTGTGACTGTCTTACATTGTGATCTTTAACACTTCACTTTTATTTGGGAACAATGGTTAATTTCAGTACATATTTAACATCCCAACAATGCACAACAATGCTCATTCTTTTATTAGCAATTCAATAATCATATGAAAGTTTTATATTCTACTTTCACTAAGGAAAAAAGGAGTTAACTCCAATTTCTTTGATTTGTTCATTTTTATGGAACAATGAATCAGAAGCCAAAGCTTTTATGTATTATTCACAGAACAATGCCACCAAGTTTTCATCATGCAACAACTTGAGCAGCTGCAAGCCTTGCAATTGGAACCCTGCACCAACAAATAAGTCGTAAGTTTACATCAATCTTGAGCATTTTAAACAAAAAAATTAGAATTTGATTCAGCAGTAACTTAAATATACCTGAAAGGTGAACAAGAGACATAGTCAAGTCCTACTGCAGCAAAGAATCCTACAGATGATGGATCTCCTCCATGTTCTCCACACACCCCAACCTGTTTATTATAGCTGGTCAGATAAAAAATTCTGTCTTGAGAGACTCGATTTCGATTGACATACAAACTTACCTTGAGGTTAGGTCTAGCCGCTCGTCCTTTTTCTGTTGCCATCTTGATCAATTGCCCTACACCCTTCTGATCAAGAACCTGATCCAAACATAAAAGCAATGGCTATCAAGTTTTTATCCTTTGGAAAGAGAGCAAATGACATTGTATCCATGTATACCTCGAAAGGATCGTTCTGTAGAATCCCTTTGGCGAGGTAAATCGGTAGAAACTTGCCAACATCATCTCTACTGTATCCAAACGTCATCTGTGTCAAGTCGTTTGTTCCAAACGAGAAAAACTCAGCTTCTTCCGCGATCTGTCAAAAAGAAAACGTTTCTTCTACTTTAGCAAATTCGGCTTGAACATTTTTATAAAGTGTCTAAAAACAATGTTGTGTACATTTACCTCATCAGCAATGAGTGCGGCTCGAGGGATCTCGATCATAGTCCCGACCTTGTAGCTCACGGTATGACCCTTCTCAGTAAATACTTTCTTTGCAACTTTACGGATTACATCAACTTGATGACCCAATTCCTGTCATTTTTAATATATTTTGTTTAGAAATCCATTTCAGTGTGTTGCAAGAGTATATATGTATTTACATACCTGAGGAGTTCCTACGAGTGGAACCATAATCTCAGGAATAACAGTAACGCCTTGTGCGTGCATTGACGCTGCTGCTTCAAAAATCGCACGCGCTTGCATTTCTGTTAGCTCCGGGTATGATATTCCAAGCCTATAACATACAAATGAACCGTTCATTGGACTGTTCTTTAGTAATCTAAATCAGTTCAACTAAGGTTCAAAGAGAAATAGCAAGAAACCTGCAACCGCGGAAACCGAGCATTGGATTCACTTCAGAGAGTTTCTCTATTCGCGACAAGACTTCGTCTTCTTTCACGCCTGTTTCTTCAGCTAGCTCATGTACAATGTTGTCCAAATCGCCTTCCGGGAGAAACTCGTGAAGCGGAGGGTCTAACAAACGGATTGTTACTGGTAAACCATCCATTGCGCGGAAGATCCCTTCGAAATCTGAACGTTGGTAAGGAAGCAATACGTCTAGAGAAGCTTTCCTTTGCTCTGTTGTTACCGCCATTATCATCTTTCTCACTGCTTTAATCCTATCTGCACCAAAGAACTTAACAACCAAACCAAAGAAAACATGAAACATTTGGACTACAAAAACAGAACAAAAACATGAGATCAAGAACAGAGGAGTTACCATATGCTCGGTCCTGCAAAGCCCGATCCCTTGAGCTCCGTTTTTCCTAGCTGCAGTCGCGTCTTCAGGGGTATCCGCATTCGCCATAACCTGATTTGATCAAACCACATTTGAGTTAAAAAGCTTAAACAATGTTAAATAAAGTAAAGAAAACTTAGAAACTCATAAACACCTTGAGACGTCTGATTGAATCAGCCCAAGACATGAAGGTCTCTAGATCTGGACTCAACGCCGGAGGAGCCAGTGCTTGTTTCCCCAATATAACCTCACCGGTTGATCCATTCATCGAAATCCATTCACCTTCGTTTATCGTCAAATCTCCAATCAATAGAACCTGAAATTTCACCAATTTTCAAACCCTAACTTCAGAAACAATCGTCCACTAACTTAGATGACAAGTTTCTAGGATCAAAACAGAACAAACCTTATTGTTCTCGTCGACACGAAGCTCGGAGCAACCAGCAATGCAGCATTTGCCCCAACCACGAGCCACAACCGCCGCGTGTGACGTCATTCCACCTCTCGCCGTCAATATACCTTCTGCTGCATGCATCCCTCCCACATCGTCAGGGCTTGTCTCTGTTCGAACCAGAATCACTGTTTTGCCCTGAGAATGCCAAGCTTCGGCTTCCTCCGCCGTGAACACAACCTGTCCAACCGCAGCTCCTGGTGACGCCGGTAAGCCTTTCGCCACCACTTTCTCACGGTACCCCGCCGGATCATGAAACTAATCCATCAAAAAAAAAAAAAACGAAACTTTCATTTCATCTCTGTTTTAACCCCTAAACCCTTAAGTGTGTGACCTAATAAAAAACCTTGTGTGCAAAGTAATTAAAACGTTTGAGTCTATAACTACCTGAGGGTGAAGTAGTTGATCAAGATGTTGAGGCTCCACCATTTTGATTGCAGAAGATTTATCTACAAGCCCTTCGCTTACCATATCAACTGCTATCTTCACCGCTCCTTTACCAGTTCGCTTACCGGCTCTACATTGCAGCATCCACAATCTCTCCTCTTGTACCGTGAATTCGATATCCTGCAATACACATTTGAGACGTTGCTTAAAAGACTACACAATTTTTTATTTGAGTACTATTATAAGAAGAATTGTTTTTGTCTGCCAACCATCATGTCTTTGTAATGCCTCTCTAAGATGTTGCAGTTCTCTACAAGTTCAGCGTAAGCTTGAGGCATTACTCTCTTCATTGTGTCTAAATCTTCAGGTGTTCTTATCCCTGCAACCACATCCTCTCCCTGTCCAATGTAAAGAAAATCAAATGTAAGGTTCATAAGCCAATTAATATTACTATTACTCAGTAGACTAAATCCTATGCCAAACCTGAGCATTGACTAGAAACTCGCCGTAGAGCTTATTTTCTCCGGTGCTAGGGTTCCTAGTAAAGAGAACACCAGTCCCTGAAGTGTCTCCCATGTTTCCAAACACCATACACTGAATGTTAACCGCGGTCCCTTTCAATCCGGTAATCTGGTTAATGCTTCTGTACTTATTCGCTCTCGGACTATCCCAAGAATCGAAAACCGCTTCAATCGCTAGCTCCAATTGCTTTTTAGGATCTGCAATTATCCCATCAAAAACTTATCTAACTAAAAACTAGAATGCTACTAACCTGACCTAAGACAGAGACATGTAAATGGAAATCAAACCTGAAGGAAACTCTTGACCCTTGACCTGTACGTAAACACTCTTGTACTGCTCAACCAATTCTTTGAGGTCAGCCGCGCTTAATTCAGTGTCGTTTTTAACTCCTTTACTCTCTTTCATTCTCTCTAGCTTCTCTTCAAACTTGGCATGTGGAATCCCCATCACCTTTAATGTGATCAAAAAGGCAGTTAGGTTAGTTTTCGTGTCAGACAAGTTATGTACAAATTGTATAAAAACAAAAGCAGAGGACTTACAACATCACCAAACATATCAAGAAAACGCCTGAAAGAATCGTAAGCGAAACGCTCTCCGCTTTTTGCGGCCAAGCCTACAACGACTTGGTCGTTTAATCCAAGGTTTAGTACAGTATCCATCATACCAGGCATTGAGATCTACAAACATCGATCAAAGACAAGTCAATATTTGTAAACAGCTAAACATACATTTTTTGTTTTCTTAAAAAATCTATGTAAAAATAATTTTAACAAAGATATTTTATTTTTTAACTCAAAAAGACAAGATTTAACAAGTTAAAGCCTACGTTAAAAAATCTTGGCCATCTTCAAAAGATTTAACATAAAACCGATTCTTGAATAAAAATAATCAAGAAAGAAAAAATACAAAGATGGATACTTACGGCGGCGCCGGAGCGAACAGAGAGAAGGAGAGGCTTGTTAGGATCGGCGAGAGAAGCTCCAATGTCACGTTCAATGAAGCTAAGACCTTCAAGAATCTCATCCCATAAACCTTGTGGAAGCTTCTTGCCGGCGATCTGATACTGCTGACAAGCCTCTGTAGAAATGGTTAGCCCCGGCGGCACCGACAAGCCTATGCTCGCCATCTCCGCAAGATTTGCTCCTTTCCCTCCCAACTTCAAACCCACGTACACAAAAATTATGATCCATACTTAAAAAAAAATAAAGAAACACTAATTATATGATCATGATGATGCTTTTTGTAAACATACCAAGGACTTCATGCCCTTGTTGCCCTCGCTTCTTCCTTTGCCGAAAGTGAACACTCGCTGCACCATGTTTTTGTTTTGTTAGGATTTGGAGTTTAATTTAGATTGTAGAAATGTTTGTGCAAGTTCAAGAAGAAGACATAAACGTATCTATATTTATACTAAAGCACAAAAATATTGGATGAGATGAGATAGATAACATCGATGCTGTTAAAAGCAAAAGATAAAATTTATCAAATCTATCCAACCTAAATTTGTCATTTCCATTATATAAGAGCTAAATTTAATGTTTATAAGTTAAAATAAAAAATAAAAAATAAAAAATAAATAATTTTTTATCATAATCATCCAAAATAATAAGGTTTGGTTATCTCTAATTATTTTAAAAGTATATACATTCTAAAGCATTTCATTTTTTAATAGAGATTTATAAAAGCAACTTGTGTTTTTTGTATGATACGTCACCAAAAAACTTCATTATTATCATGTAAAGATATCATTCCAAAATTGCAACCTCGAAATGCTAAAATTGTAATATAATTGACCCAGATTAATAATTAAGGAAGTTTCGTATGGTGACTCGTCATACATGTGTCAACCATATCTGATCTCATCACACTCACACACTTGCTATCTACGACTACCACACCATTCTTCTTTTTTCCGGATATTATATATCCATTTTTAACAAAACATTTTTTACTTAAAAACCAAAACTATAACAAATATCTTTTCATGGTAAAATTTTCTCTCGGTCGTATCAGATTTTTTTTCATTAATTTTTCTTTTAAAGCCAAATATTTGTCGTTTTGGGTAGATTCATGTACGTATTCTCTTTTGTAGAATTGCAAAACGTGGCATTGACGGATCTACCAAGTGGCACAAGAATCTGACTAAAGCATCAAAGCTGTGTTGGGGATTCAATAAAGAGGCTTTAACAGCAATTAGCAGCCATCGGCTTATGAACCTAGTGGATACGTTACCTTTTTTTTTCATGGAAAAGTTTGGTAAAGGTTCTTGAATTTAAAACAGTTCATGTTTCCGAAATAATTTTAATCAGAAAATTGTGAGTATGGAGGAGCTTCGAAATAGAGGGTATGGAGATTCGAATCTATATATCCAATATTTAATGTTTATACTAATTTTTTTGTCCAATATAGTGAGTATAGTTGTGATTGCATGAATCTATAGAACATTTTGATGGTTATAGTGTTAAGTGTTATCAAACATTTTGAACAATTAATTTAGTTGTATATATTTACGGGATTTTGATGTTGACCAATGATCGTGGTAAAGATGAAACAAACAAAAATTAGTAAAACAAGTGTAGTATAAAATTGTAAAAGGTATAAAATATCAAAATCTATGATAAAATCTTTTTAAAAATATAATAACTCACCAAGAACTATATTGTGACAGAATATATAAAAAAGTTGAATAGGTTTTTTAATTAAAAACAAATCGTATCGAAAATAGTAAGTGATTATTTTAAATCGTAAATTCTATAGTGAGACATATTTTATATCGAGAAATGATCTCCAATTAAGTTAGACGCATATGTGTATATCTAAATAATCTCATATGTGTTAATCATCAGTTTGAACCGTTAGATGTTTAAACAAGAGTCGTAATAACAGATCAACATCAACAGCCCTCTCACAAGACAAAAAACTAATGTCATAATATCAGAACCGGTTTTGTGTTCTAACCGAGACGAATAACCAAGAAACTAATAACCAAGAAACTAATAGCAATTTAGAAGGACAATAATGTTAGCTGCTAGATGGTTCTTCCACCCTATCATCGGTGATCATTTCTCACAAAGAACCTCACGTCGTAACATAAACGAAACTTAATAATATAACAAGTGCGTAAAAATTACTGGAAGCCTATGAAAACATTCCCACATGAATCCACCAGAAATGATCGAAGTAAAAAAAACTTACCTTATGAGTTATGGAAGCGGCAGGGTCCGTCACAGGGCTAAGGATGGCTCGAGCCTTTGTCCCACGATGTAAACCGGTCTTTGTTATGGTTAACCGTTGGCAGTGGATAGTACCGGTTTTAGGGAAACAGCTTGGTCCGCCATCGCCTAGCCGGTTAGATCGATTAACCGAACGGTTATCGCCAAGATGATCCGTACGGTACACTCCATTACCTTTGAAGAGCTCCGGCGTTGTCTTCACGATCATACTTGTCATTTTCTTGTACTAAAAATAAATATTTGTATATTACTTCCTAATTTGAAGAGTGGTAAAAGATGTATGAAATGAAATAAAGAAGTGAGACTAATTTATTTTGATTTTGATTTTGTTGGTTCTTATTAGTTACGTAAGACTTTATGTGATCTTTTTTTTTTCAGTATTTTGGGGTTTTGTAGATTTTGGTTTTGACGAGTGACGTGAGTGGACGAAGCATAGATGTGGTTATGATTAGCCAATGTGTCCATTCCACGGTTGGTCTTCATTATTTTTATATCAACGACCATATAAGTGGCTACTATTGAAAATTAATTTCTAAGTTTTTGAATAGTAAGAATCAGCTTGAAAAAACTTTATGAGGTCATATATAGTTGTTTTTTTTCTTAAGTTAAACTCTATAGATCTTATTGGTTAGATGATATTACTTGGTTTGGTTACCACAAGTTAAGATATTAAAGAAAATAATTGAGATTGATGGAGTAGTACAAACCTAAAACTATTTGTGGTGGTGGTCGGTGTGAATGCGACTAGCCAGGTTCCACTGTTCCAGGAGATGGGTGTGGCCATATATAATTAATTATACATATACATTTATATCTTTATATATATTATACACTATACTTTAAACCCCAAATCCTAAACCTAGGGTGTTTAAATTTAAATCGATGATTCAAAGCATGAATGATATAACTTGAGAGCATCTTCAGGATTCGAACTAGAAAAAGAGGGTTTAGAAATTCCGAAGAATATTCTGGAAGTGTCCTATATGTTCGAGTTTAACTAATGGACCCAAATGCTGTGGGAGTATGTGGCTATGTGTTTGTTTCATCGAACTTTCTCGTAATCTTTTTATGGTTCAGAAATCACTCCAAAGACTCATAAATTGTGACGGTCACGTGGAAGATATATGAACGAATACTTTGATGGGATCCCGAGAGGTAACAAAAATGGGTTCTAAACTTTTTTTTTTTTTTCCGTCAATACAAATTATTCGTGTCTCTTTTAATCGGGTTTGAACTGATCTAGTGAGAATGCAACAAAGGTGAGAATCATTAGTCTATTTGCTCATTTTCAAATGGATTGTAAATTTCTAATCCAAATTTAACATTTAACCCAAAAAAAAAAAAAATTTAGTCCATTGTTTGTAAACTTGATGATAAATGTGTTATGGAAATATAAGTGAGATTGTTAGAAAAAACAAATAGCTTTCACTTTGATCATATATTTCTTTATTCATAAAAAATGAAGTGAGTGAGTACATTCATGAATTTTATGGATGAAATTATGTGAGATAGCTAGTATTTGATCATACTAATAAATATATATTTCTATCGTTTTAAGAAAAAAAATATACACAGTAAGTGTCCCTTCTCATTATTTTTGGTTTTGTATTTTCATAGTAATTGATTGGATCTCGCCCAAACTATTAAAACACATTTCTTTTTGGCATATGTCATGATTGAAACGAAAGAACCAAATACAAATATATAATTGAGAAACAAATATGCAATTTTATATACTTTTTTTTTTAGTCAGCATGCAATTTTATATACTAGTCTATAATAAATGGCAAAAAGACTACAAACTTTTAAATTACCCAAAACAGAAATGTTCAAATTTTCTCACTAATAGCAAACTTTTTTTTTTTAAAAGCAACATGATCCCCTCATTTTTATATTAATATGAAAAATATTATTTAAAATTTGTTAATCTCATATATAATTACATATGTGTCAATTTCTCTAACTCCGAACTTATTTTCTTGCAACTGAAGATTACTCAGGAGAAAGCTTCACATTAGAGAAAGTTTCATAACAACTTAATATGTTTGATCTAACTTCTTTTTTTTTTTCTTTTTTTTTGTTTGAAGAAAATTTCTAACAACTTAATATGTTTGATCTTAACTTTTCTTTTTTTTTTTTTTTTTTTTTTATTTTTAGTAAGTAAAATTTCTTAGTCTTTCTTTCTTTAGTTAGTAAAATCATATATATAAAAGTAAGGTTCCACTCTCTCCTTATTGGTGGAAAAATATTTAAGGCTTTAATTTTTAAAAATAAATAAATAAATAAATGTTTATGACAATCATTTAATACAAAATTTAATTACACTATAAGTTACAATCAAATGGCAAAGAAAATGAAAGGACTTAATCATATATTCAAAATGTTACAATTTTATATAAGTCTAATAGAATGATCGATGTGGTTATGGTATTTAAAGGCAAAACTATTCACCTAACGTTTATTTATGGAGATCCGGTACCAAAGAAGAGGGACTTAGTGTGGGAGAGATTATCTCGGTTGGGATTGAATCGAAGTACCCCTTGGTTTATAATTGGTGATTTTAATGAACTCACGGGTAATCATGAAAAATGCGGTGGTAAGCTTCGTCCTGCTTCCTCTTTCCTAGATTTTAATTCTATGCTTAGAACTTGCGGGTTTTTGGAATTCCCCCATCTTGGGGATTGGTTATCTTGGCGGGGTTGGCGGGATAGGAAACCCATCCGATGTCGGCTGGATCGGGCTTTGGGAAACGCCGATTGGCATAATTTATTTTCGGATACTATCATCGAATATTTACCGATGATTGGTTCGGATCATAAACCACTACTTGCTTTGGTGGCAGAGAAACGGATTAAACGGAAGGGCTGTTTTATGTTTGACAAGCGGGGGATAGGCAAAGAGGGACTCTCGGATGCTATTACTAGTGGCTGGTACGGGGTCTCGGGTCGGGGACCTCATGCTTTCGTCGATAAACTTTTGAATTGCCGACGAGAAATTTCCCAATGGCGGAGGGAGCAGGTTCCTTTTGGGCGGGACATCATCGAGGACTTAAAATCGAAATTAGCGGCAGCACAGGCGGACGACGCTAGTTCACCGGAAGATATTTACGATCTTTCTATGAGATTACGCGAGGCTTATAAAGATGAAGAGATATATTGGCAACAAAAAAGTCGGAATACATGGATGAAAGTTGGAGATAAGAATACGCAATACTTCCATGCCCAAACAAAAGGTAGACGTGCTCGGAATCGCATTACTGGTTTATTCGATAGGGATAACGTATGGAAAACGGAGGACAAAGACATCATTTCCATAGCAACGAGCTACTTTGAGGAGTTATTTATCTCAAATAACCCTCAGGATTTCGAGGAGGCCTTAAACGAGATCCAAGCAATAATCACGGATGATGTAAATGCGGCACTAACGGCTCCGGCCACGGAGAAGGAGGTGTATATGGCAGTTTTCTCGATTCACCCAGATAAAACACCCGGCCCAGATGGAATGACGGCTTTATTTTTCCAAAAATCATGGAATATCATTAAAGGAGATCTGATTGATATGGTTAACTCATTCTTTCATGATGGTTTTTTTGACAAACGGTTGAACCAGACAAATATTTGTCTGATCCCAAAGGTGGAGAGACCACAACGGATGACGGAGTTACGACCTATAAGTCTCTGTAATGTGGGGTATAAGGTGATTTCGAAAGTGCTATGCCACAGACTCAAAACGGTCTTACCCCGGCTTATATCGGAAACACAAACTGCTTTTGTGGCAGGGCGTCTAATTTCAGATAATATCTTGATTGCTCAGGAAATGTTTCATGGACTCAGGACCAACCCCTCGTGTAAAGGAAAATTTATGGCTATCAAAACGGATATGAGCAAGGCTTACGATAGGGTGGAGTGGAGGTTTGTTATAAATTTGCTTCGTAAACTAGGGTTTTCTGAAAGATGGACCTCGTGGATTATGTTTTGTATGTCTTCAGTCGAATATAGGGTGCTGCTAAATGGTCAACCAATGGGGTCTATTTTACCAGGAAGGGGTTTAAGACAAGGAGATCCTTTATCTCCCTATTTATTTATTCTTTGCACGGAAGTTTTAATTTCCAATATACGGAAAGCGGAGCGACAGAAGTTAATATCCGGGATGAAGGTCGCAAATAAGTGCCCACCAGTCTCTCACCTACTCTTTGCGGATGATAGTCTGTTTTTCTGTAGGGCAAATGTGGAACAATGTGCGGTTATTCTGGAGATTCTTAAACAGTACGAAAAGGTCTCGGGGCAGCAGATTAATTTTACAAAATCCTCTATTCAGTTTGGACATACGGTAGAGACCACTGATAGGTTAGCTATACAAGGAACTCTTGGGATTTCAACTATAGGTGGAATGGGTTCTTATTTAGGATTACCGGAAAGCTTGGGGGGGGGCAAAAACTAAAGTTTTCTCCTTTGTTCGGGATCGCTTGGATAAACATATTAATAACTGGTCTGCCAAATTCCTCTCAAAGGGCGGAAAGGAGGTAATGATCAAATCCGTTGCAGCAGCTCTTCCAACCTATGTGATGTCATGTTTTCGGTTACCGAGGGGTGTTACCTCAAAATTGACTAGTGCGGTGGCAAAATTCTACTGGAGTGCAAATGGTCAAACAGGGGGAATGCATTGGAAGGCTTGGGACAAGCTATGTGTGTCCAAGGAGGAGGGTGGCCTAGGATTTCGGGATGTAAATGATTTTAATACGGCTCTTTTAGCAAAACAGTTATGGCGTTTGATGGAGGTCCCGGATTCCCTGTTCGCAAAGGTGTTTAAAGGGCGATATTTCAGGAATTCCAATCCTATGGAACCAATTAAGTCTTACTCTCCTTCCTACGGCTGGAGAAGTATTATTTCGGCTAGATCTCTGGTAAGCAAAGGACTTATTAAACGAGTTGGAACAGGTGAGTCAATTTCTGTGTGGGCTGATCCCTGGGTCCCAGCTCAATTCCCGAGACCAGCCCTTCCTAAGGGGTCCCTTAAGGATCCTTCTCTTCAAATTGTTCAATTGATTGACAGGCAAACTAGTTCGTGGCGCATAGATAAACTCCGCGAGGTCTTTACGGAGGAGGATGCGTCCTTAGTAGGCGCCTTGCCGCTTGGAATTTTACCTTCAAGGGATTCTCTTGGCTGGCATTTTACTAAGACAGGCAAATATACGGTTAAGTCAGGATATTTCTTAGCCCGGAGGAGGGAGTTGCAAGATAAGTATATACCGCCCATGGGTCCAGATATAACTCCTCTTCTCAAACGACTATGGAAGACGCGGTGTCCACCAAAAATCCAACACTTTATGTGGCAATGTTTAACGGGTTGCATGTCGGTCACGGCAAATTTAAATAAAAGAGGTATTCGCTGCGAAACAAAATGTGCTAGATGTGGAGATGCAGAGGAAACGGTGAACCATGCCATTTTTGAATGCCCACCTGCAAGGCAGATGTGGGCCCTGGCCAATATTCCGGTGGGTTCCATATGCTTCCCAACGACATCTGTGTTTGCAAATTTGGATTATCTTCTGGCATTATCTTCCAAGGAGGAGATTTACGGATTTAGTCCTTGGCTTCTTTGGTATATTTGGAAGGCAAGGAATGCAAAAGTTTTTGAAAATCGTGATGAGAGTCCTTTGGTAATGGTTAAGTTAGCCAGGGATGAAGCATCAGATTGGTTGGAAGCCCAATTAGTCGACGAAGGATTTCCTCGGTCACCGACGGATTCTGAAATAGGACAACAAAACCGGGTTGTTCCTCCCCCGTCTCGGAATATAGGCTATAGATGTTTTATTGACGGTTCCTGGAAGACTACAGATGAGTTTGCAGGGTTGGGCTGGTATTGTCAACACGTCACAGACTCCTCCACGACAATGGGTGCCTCCAATCTCCGACGTAGCCTATCCCCCCTTCATGCTAAAGTAGAGGCTCTTGTATGGGCGATGCGTTGTATGATAGGACACAACCACAGGGATGTTTCATTCCTCACGGACTGTTCAGATTTGGTTAAGATGGTGTCTTCTCCAAACGACTGGCCAGCTTTTTCTATTTATTTGGAGGATATTATCGCCGATAGGGAAGAATTTTCATCTTTTTCTCTCTCCCTTATTTCTCGTAACTTGAATGTGAAGGCGGATTCTTTGGCGCGAAATGTTCGCATTATGCCGTCTCTTGTTAAGTTTGTAAACAACTGTCCCCCACATTGGCTCATCTGAGCTAATTTCTTTTATGATGACAAAAAAAAAAAAAAAAAAAAAAGACTTAATCATATATCTTTCAACAAAATAAATAAATAAATAAATAAATGTTTATGACAATCATTTAATACAAAATTTAATTACACTATAAGTTATAATCAAATGGCAAAGAAAATGAAAGGATTTAATCATATATCATACAACAAATTTTATAAGCCTTATTGGTGGAAAATTATTTAAAATCATATATATAAAAGTAAGGTTCCACTCTCTTTATTGTTCCATTTTGTATTTATTTTTTAAAAATAATATTTATTTTTAACCAAAAAACACATTTTATCATATACATTAATTCATACTTTAAATTCACACTTTACTACTAAAATAAAACTGAAAATTATATAAATTTCCAAAGACTTTTTTTTTTTTTTTTTTTTTTTGTCATCAAAAATAAAGATTAGCTCAAGAGAGCCAATTTACCGGACAATCGTTTACAAACTTAACAATATGCGGTAAGGTACGAACATTTCGTGCCAAATAATCCGCTTTTACATTAACATTGCGAGAGATATGACATAGAGAGAAAGTAGAAAATTCTTCCCTATCAACACCAATATCCGCGAGATATGCAGAGAACGCCGGCCACTCGGACGGAGAAGACACCATCTTCACCAGATCAGAACAGTCAGTTAGAAACGTAACATCTCTGTGATTATGCCCAATCATGCATCGCATCGCCCACACTAGAGCTTCAACTTCCGCGTGCAACGGAGAAAGACTACGGCGAAGATTGGAGGCACCCATTGTTGTCGTTGAATCTTTAACGTTCTGACAAAACCACCCCAAACCTGTAAACTTGTCAGATTGCTTCCAAGACCCATCAACAAAACATCGATAACCTTCTGTCACTGAAGGCAAATTGCTTGGCCCGCCCTGCCGTCCTCTCTCCTGGTCAATAAGGCCCATATTAACACCCGAATCATCTACCTGAGCTTCATGCCACACCTTAGCCTCCTCCATAGCTATCTGTAGAATCTCCATGGGATTCTCGTCTCTATTTTCAAAAGCTTTCGCATTCCTCGCCTTCCAAATGTACCACATCAACCAGGGGCAAAAACCCTCTGGATCTCCTTCTAGTGCTATTTTTAAGATATAATCCATATTGGCAAATACCGAGGCAGTGGGAAAGAAAAAGGGACCCACATGAACATTTGCCAGAGCCCACGTCTGACGCGCGGGGGGACATTCAAAAATGACATGATTTACCGTCTCTTCAATACTCCCACACCGAGCACAACTACTATCACAACTTATACCTCTCTTGCTTAAATTAGCCGAGACCGAAATACATCCAGTCAGTAATTGCCACATAAAATGTTGTATTTTTGGCGGGCATCTTACTTTCCAAACCTTATTAAGAAGGGGAATAATATCCGGTCCACAGACCTGGGATACCGTAGCCCTTGGATCTGGTAGCCTAGCCGTATGATAACCTGACTTCACCGTATATTTTCCAGTCTTCGTGAAATGCCAACCAAAGGAGTCACCACACATTGTAATCCCCAGTGGTATAGCTCCTATGATTGTAACATCCTCGGAGGAAAAAAATTCCTGTAACCTTTCCAGCTTCCAGGAGTTTGACTGACGATCGATAAGATGTCTAATTTGAAGAGAAGGGTCCAATAACAGCCCCTTACTTACAGCAGGTCTCGGGAATTGAGATGGCACCCAGGGATCCGTCCAAACAGAAATAGAATCACCTGAACCGACTCTTTTGATTAGCCCTTTAGCCACCAGAGAACGCGCTGAGCAAATACTTCTCCATCCGTACGACGGAGAGTAAGATTTGTTGATATCCATAGGGGTTGAATTCCTATAATATCTTCCTTTGAAAACCTTAGCAAAAAGTGAATCCGGAACCTCTATCAACCGCCACAGCTGTTTAGCCAAAAGTGCCGAATTAAAATCATTAACATCTCGGAACCCTAGACCGCCTACCTGCTTACTGGAGCATAACTTATCCCATGCCTTCCAATGCATACCCCCTGTTTGACCATTCGAGCTCCACCAATATTTAGCCACTGCACTAGTCAACTTTGATGTAATTGTTTTTGGAAGTCGAAAACAAGACATCACATAAGTCGGTAAAGCAGAAGCCACCAATTTTATCATCACCTCCTTCCCTCCCTTGGATAAAAACTTCGCTGACCAATTATTAATATGTCTATCCAATCTATCTCTAACAAAAGAGAAAACCTTCGTTTTTGCTTCCCCCAGACTTTCCGGTAACCCCAGATACGAGCCCATTCCACCAATATTCGTGATCCCAAGGATTCCTTGAATCTCCGCTCTAGTATTAGAATCCACCGAGTGCCCGAATTGTACTGAGGATTTTGCAAAGTTTATCTGTTGTCCCGAAACTTCCTCATATTGCCTGAGAATACCAAGAATAACCGTGCATTGATCTGATACGGCCCTACAGAAAAACAAACTGTCGTCGGCAAACAATAGATGAGACACCTGAGGGCATTTATTTGCCACCTTAATCCCTGTAATGAGTTTGGCCTTCCTAATATTTGCAATAAGTACTTCAGTGCACAGAATAAAGAGGTACGGAGATAAGGGATCACCTTGTCGTAATCCTCTGCCTGGAATAATATGACCCTGAGGTTGTCCATTAATCAGCACCCTATACTCTACCGAGGAGATACAAAACTTTATCCATGAAATCCATTTTTCCGCAAATCCCATTTTCCGAAGCAGACGGAGAACAAACTCCCACTCGACCCGATCATACGCCTTACTCATATCCGTCTTTATAGCCATAAACTTACCCTTGCAAGAGGGATTAGTCCGGAGCCCGTGAAACATCTCTTGGGCTACCAAAATATTATCCGAGATCAAACGGCCAGCAACAAAAGCAGTTTGAGTTTCCGAGATAAGTCGAGGGAGGACTAGCTTTAATCTTTGACATAACACCTTAGAAATAACCTTGTAACCCACATTACATAAGCTAATCGGTCGTAGCTCCGTCATTTGCCGTGGTCTCTCTACTTTTGGGATTAAACAAATATTCGTCCGGTTCAGCCTCTTATCAAAACAACCCTCTTGAAAAAAAGAATCTACCAAATGTACCAAGTCTTGTTTAACTACACCCCACGCGTCATACCGTCGGGACCCGGTGCTTTATCCGGGTGCATCATGAAGAGAGCCTCCTGAACCTCCTTTTCCGTAACTGGTGCCAGAAGCATCTCATTCAAATCATCAGTAATCACGTCTTGGACCTCCTCGAGTGCATTATCGAAGACTATTGGTTTTCTTTATTGAATTCCAATTAAACACACTATAAATTATAATTATAACTCCTCTAATTTAATTATTTCAAAAATGTAACTTACATCACTTCTTATCATATAAATAGCCATTCTCACATCCTTCTCTACCATATCTCATATCTTCATTATTCTCTTTGTTTTTTTTAAAGTTCTTGCATGGGTGAAAACTCATTTAATATATCATTGTAAGAGTTTGATTAATAATTTAGTTTAAACTTTTGTTTTCAATTTTATTTATTTTTTGTTTTTATGTATTTCTTTATGTCTTCATTGTTTTTTATATTTTTAAATGTAATACATATGTTTAATAATATTTTATGGTTATAAGAAAATCAAGTTAAAGAAACCATTTTCATTATTTTACTTTGGATGTTTGTTTCTTTCTCACATATTCATGTATACCAATCATGTACGTAGATAAAACGAGCCATAGACAACGTGGAAAGCAAGCTGGAAGATTATATACTACCATAATCTTAGCTAGCATGAATTAATCTAATGATCCAACATCTTTCGAAACTAAATGTGGTCTATTACATAAGTATATATGTTTAAAGTACAACAGAGATTAAATGTTTACCTTACCAACCAAGGTGATGGAGTTGAGAAAACGACAAAAAATGAACTCAAAGAAAGTTTTGCATGCGTATCTCAAAAGTATTAGTTTGATCTAGATCATGCTCATAGTGTTATGAAGTTTTATGATCAGATTTCCCATCTAAGATGATGTCATTGTGTCCCTAAACTGCCTGTCACATGAAATAATACAAAAATCTTGATAATTAACGTGTACCAATCTCTTTTACTTATGCTCTTTTTCGTTGATGGATAGATATTTAAACCTAGATACACGACGTGCCTGCCTTGGCCTCAAAACCATAATTTACAGAACCGGTTGTTATATTGCCGAATGCATAGCTATATTTTGATGATGGGCATTCGAATTTTAGCTTTCACTGGGCCATAACAAGTGTAAGGCTCGATAACATTTTTATCTTATGTGAAACAAAGAGAACGGATCCTGCGGGTAAAAACTGAACCTGATAGAAATTATTTTAGCAATTGCTAAATATATGAAACCTACCTACGTCAAGTTAACAGTTATTACTTCCACATGGTCCAAAGTCCAAAATCAAAGGCTCCACACACTAACCTTATAACGTTTCCATTTCATTGGTCAGCAGTAGTAGTCAGTAATTAAACGTTGTGTTATTTTTCTTGATACATTCAAATTTCGTAATATAGATGTGTCTCATATGGATAGTAGAATGATATTTTATCCTCTAATAAATAAAGACAGTACATAATGTCTATTGCTTTTATACAAAAAGAGATCTCTACGTACGTACCGTACCATATATGAACTTTCATAAACAAATATTATGGAGAATTTAGGTTTTAATGTATGTGATTATCCCAAGCAAAGTTTATTTTAAAGACAAAATTAATACTTATAAACGAAAGAAGAGATGTGTGCCTTTGTTTGATTAGTTTACTACATAACAATAAATAAAAAACAGAAGATGGGTGTAAAACTAAAAGCAGAATCTCAGTAGTAGTGTACAGATCAGACACCAACCCTCTGAGATAGACCTGCAATGGTTTCTTAATTGCTCAAACTAACGACAGAACCATTTAATACGATCTGCTAATAATACTAAACCAAAATGGCAATATTTCATAAGAAGTTAAGGAAAAATAAAAATGGAAAAATCAGGGAATCTTTCCTTTGGGTAAGGGACCGATCGATCATTGACAGTTTCCGTCGATGTAAAAATCCAAGTAAATGATTAACAGTATTATAGATGTGATCGATTACAATGAATGTACATCTTTTTTTGAACTTCGTTACAAAAGCAATAATGTATGACGGCCTTTTATTTAATATTCGTATTCCTTGTTATGTTTAACCACAACGGCTCTAAAATCTAAACCGATCGAATCCACATTTATTGACGTCCGGTTAGCAATGCTCTCTCGGCTGCGTTATGATTTATTTTCTTTGCTAAAGAAAGAAATTACTTTAAAATCAAATTTCCCGCGTAATTCATCCTTGTAGTAAAAGCTTTCATTCTTCTAAGTTGATTTGGTTCGGTTTAGTTTATAAACCATTTATTTTTTTTTATTTTTTTTGACACTTGAACCTTCCACAACTCTTGTTGACTCTACACAAAAGTCCTTTATTTTTTTCATTTTCTTTTGTTCCAACTTATTAGCAATCTTTCAATTCTTTTTTTTTTGGATGATCATGATCATAAAATATCATTAGATTATATTTATGATATTTATTTTTCTACAAAATTGATCCTTAGCGTATGAAATACAACTTTAATCATCAGAGATTAATTCATTTCATTATACATGATATCAGTCAAACCAAAAATTCCAAATTTTTGAAGATACTTCAACCATCTATAAACTTTCATAAGCAAAATATTACTTTTTTGTATTGTGAGTTAATAATTTAGGTTTTCAATGAATTTTTCTCAAATACAGATTTTTTTTTTTTAGAACCATTAATTACTCAACTGAGGAGAATCAAAATGTATGCTATTCTGTAGTTTACAAACACGGAAATAGACACTAAAATTAGATGAGTAGCGTTTAAAGCATCATGTGCTAAAAAGCTATGCAAGACACCAACTCTCATTAGGACGTTTATGAGTCTCAAATTTCTTAAATGCCTAAACTACAAAACCATATACATAATTTGCTGAATATAGAAATATTGCATATGAAGTTGAAGACGTAAAAAAAATTAAAATAAAAACATATTGATGGAATCTTTAGTTGTGATGACAGTGCAAAATATCAAATGAAAATTGGGATATATATTAATTCAACATCATCATCATCTTCCCCAAGTAGAAGAAGCTTTCTCCTCTTAACTGTTTTACCGCATTTCATCTTCCCCAACTCTAAAAACAAAAAGCTTTGAACTCTTCAAAAAAATTTCTACATTTCATCTTCTTCATTTCCTATGTCTACCATGCTTTTCCTTATTGTCTTTCTCTCCATCATCGCTCCTACTCAGCTAGATCGTACCCCAAAATGTGATGCTGAATTCTTAAACTTTGAATAAGTCGTTGTCCTGGTTTGTAGGACACGAACTTGAGTTTGTTTAATTTGAGTTAGTTTCGGAGCTCTCTGTTGTAAGGTCTATATAGGACCAGTTTGTTTCTGAAATAATTACAGATCTCTTTCAGTTCACAAAGTTCTCTGATTTCTTCTTTAACATATATAATAGATAGAAACAGTCGGCTCTTGCAATTCAGGTTCAGATAACTTCGTTTTGTTATTAATACAATTCTCAAACGTAAGGATTACCAAACCAAAAGAAACACGCCAACATGAAAACTTGGTTTTCGTCATCACATTTTTCACAGCCAAAATAAACACATAAATGAGTAAATTACTATTATTCGAAGGGCCATACGTGCGGTTCAACTCAAAAAGTCTTACACCCCAAAAAAAGAAGAGAGAGTTAATTTCTGATTAAAAACGACTTGATATATATATATATATATATATATATATATATATATATATATATATATATATGTATAGGACATGCATCATGATCGCATCATCAACCAAGAAACATCTATAGAGAGGGTGGTGCTCCTTTTCACAGAGGTGGACACTTGGTGAGTCATCATTTTGGAGTGAGCTAGGGGTGTGAAGCAAATCCGAAGAGCGTCGGTACAACAGAAATACTCTATGGTTTGGCAAAGCCATTGAAAGGTTTACATATCTTATATAATAAGACAAGGTTTCTTCTAACTTTATCTCACAAAGCGACATTTGGCGCTCTATATTCTTGACATGTGTCATTTTTATTAATTTCTAATTTAACATTTTTAAAATGATGTATTTGTGATATTGTGTTGTAAGTTATAAGATATGTATTGTTTGCTTTTTAAAAGAGTGTCATTGTTGCAAAAAAATATTTTCCCAAATTTTAGTTTCTATTTAAATTAAATATCATATAAGGTAAACATAAAATAGAGTAGTCAAAAAAATTTTCTTTGTATTCAAAGAAAATTGGTATGAGTTTTTTTCCTTAAGATTTAAAGTTCAAAAAACACATCAAAA